>NC_133776.1:14294216-14322018 GCF_003597395.2 Chelonoidis abingdonii
GATCTCAACCCAGAATTCATTCCAAGGGGCAGCGGAGACTGTGGGAATTATGAGATAGCTACGGAATAGCTACCCACAGTGCAACGCTCTGGAAATCGACGCTAGCCTCGGACCATGGACACACACTGCCGAATTAATGTGCTTAGTATGGCCGCGTGCACTCGACTTTATACAATCTGTTTTACAAAACCAGTTTATGTAAAATTGGACTAATCCCATAATGTAGCTGTACCCTTAGAGAGAGAGATCAAGGAGTTTACTCAACAGCCTCAACTAACCACCGGTTAGCTTTTAGCTCATGTGGTAGAGGCTCATGAAATAAGCTCCAGAGATCCCAGGTTCAATCCTGCCTGCCAATGACCAGGGTTTGTCAGTGTTACACATGCACACTTGCCTGCTTGTATCAGTGTGACATCAATGTTCAAGCAAGGGTGGACCACAGGTAGGTATCCCAGTGTGTCCTGTGCAGTGCCTTTGGGGACATTTTCACAGTACTTTGAGGGATAATAGCAAGTCACTCTTGGATTTCTAGGAATTAGGGGTAAAATCTCCACTATGCCACCTTCTGCAGCACATAACACTTTTCACATACCATATGTTTTGTGCAATTTTAAAAACTTCTATAGCCCAGCGCTGCACTTTTCAGTGTCCTCCCCCTCTCTGACAGAAGCATGGAGCCTGAAGAGCTGAGCACAATTCTCTTGTGTGTTGCTAATATAAGATTCATCATTCTCCAGTATTTGCACAATCAGGATTGTGATGAGGATGATGTGGAGATTGTTGAGCACACTAACTGCACAGTGAAAAAACAATACCAAGTTGCTGCTGGCATTCATGGAGCAGCACCGCACTATGCAAGAAACGAGCATGGACTGGTGGGATTGAATCATAATGTAGCTTTGGGACAACAAGCAAGGATAGCAGAACTTTCAGATGTGCAATGTTGCATTTCTTGGGCTGTGAGCTGAGCTTATCCTAACCTTCTGCATAGTGGGAATAGGGCCAGGAGGAGCAGCAGGAAGTGCATGAAAACATAATGGGATTGCTCAGGTAGCAAACCCAAATGTTGCAGGCCCACAACAGTATTTCTGTGGTGATGTTGAAGGTCAAACAACTTTCTCTTCACATGTGTCAAAGGGGAAAAGCATTGTCAAGTTTTTCAAACAATCAAACAAACAAACACCAGCAATAATTTTTCAACATCTTTTAGTACAGCAGTTAATTTCATCCACAATGAGTAAGCGTTGTTGTAGTCAATGTGCATCTTCTTCTATTAAATGTCTCAAAGATCTTCAAATATGCAAGAAGGCTCATCAGTCAGCTACTGTTGAAGAGATGACAACCAGATGTTGCCCCTGAGTGATCCACAAGGACATTCTTGATGGCAATGTCTTTTGGATTCAAGTGTCAAAATTTGTCTCACTGTTGAGCCCATACCTCAGTTCATTCAGAATATGGAAATGATAGTTCTGTATTGTCTGGTCGGATGCCAAGAACAAGTTCCTGAACATACAGGAAAACTTATTTGTGGGTCTACTGAACGCAGTCCACTTACAAAAGCTGAAGAGAAAAAGATAATTGACAAAATAATATTGGTGGGGGAAGGAGAGGAGGAAATCAAGAGATCACTCCTGCAGATATTGTTGCCTGCCTTCTTGATCCATGCTTCCAAGGCCAAGACATTTCTGATGATGAATTTAATTAGTTTGTTACCTTATAGTGGCTCTTGAAATTTTAAAGAATATAGAAACAAAAAATTCTGACAAATGACACATAAAGCAAGAAGCAGTCCATTCAGTAGTAAAACAATGTGGAATGCAATCCCAGCAATTGATTCAAATCAGTTTGCTCCTTTGTCAAGGTGGAAAGGGTTGTGTTGTCCTTGCACTCCATGACCAGTAGCAGAAATTCTTAACACTTCTGTGTACTACTGCATGCATGGAACAAAACTGGTCGGTTTGGGGAATCATCCCTTCAGAAACCAGAAGTAGACTGAAGACCTCTAACTCCACTGCTGGCAAACGAGTGACCATGTATCACAATTTAAGATTAAATGAGAAAGTGACAGATGAAGAATGGACTCATTATTCATCAAATGAAGAGGAAAAAGGCGATACCGATGAATTTCATGATGGCAACAAAGACATAGGTAAAGCACTTAAAGCTGATAAAGAAAAAGATGATACTGAAAAGCAACATCCTTGAAAAACTTGGCCCGCTGCCTACCCAACGTAAGTGCCTTTAAAAATGACTTTTTTCCCTTTATAGTTGCAATGTGTTTGTTTTATTTCTGTTTAATTTCATTTCTCTTTCCTTTGGTAACTGTTCAGTTTCGAATAGCATTCACATTTAAATGCTAACCTAACATTGTTAAAAAAGTAACAATTTTTTTTAAACTTCATTTCACATTTTTCTGAGTTAAAATAACTTGATTAAGTAAAACTTAGATTTTGTAAGTAGGTGTAAGTAAACTCAGCCTTTTAGAGACCATAATGTCTTACTCTTTTTTGTTACTGTTCTAATAAATTACTGCTTTAAAAACATTTGATTTTTTTAAAAAAACACTTTATTTGACAATATTTGATCAATTATTTTCAGACCAGTCACATTTCCAACCCTACTCCTACATGACACAGGCCTTAGAATTTCATTCAAGTACCTCTGAAACATGGACCCAGTAATATCTTTGAGATTTGCTCTTCACCTCCTATTCCACTGAGCTCAACAGATCTGGAAAGAGTCCAGTTAACCTTACTCCTTGCCCTTACTCATGTTCAAGAGACAATAAACTGCAGTTAACCACGCTAAGCAGGCAAGTTTGTTGTTTAAACATAGCCAAGTTATCAACAGGACACAGAAAAATGCTGCTAGAAGCAGCTTCTTATAGGCAATATGGAAATCCCCAAAGAACAGCCAAAGTACAGCAGGAAATGAGCTGATTGACTCCACGCAAAACAGTGAGTCTGATATGGCACCACTAGGAGCCTTTCCCCAAATAAATGGGCCAGGTCTCAGAAACAACCTATAATGAGGATGTCAGCAGTGGGGCTGCCTCCTTAAATCTATGCCGTCTCTCTTCACCCCCATGCAATAGTTAGCTGTTCTCCCCTCTCCAGGGCGGTGGTCCTACCACTGTGAAGTCAGCACTGATTGTGCTCTCTAGCCATGTAAAGGTCACATTTTAAACTCACTGAATTTTCCTGTGAAAATCCCAAAAACATTTAAATACCAAGAATCTCCACTAAACACCAAGTGAACAAATAGTTCCCAAAATATGGCAGGCATCGAATGCATTCCAAATAGAAAAAAAAAGTCACTTTGCCTGTTCAAGCCTGCTTCAAACAAGAATGTATTTGAAAGAAGATACTTCAGTCCTCAATCCTAGCCTGGGGGGTTCAAAGAAAGATACTTTTTGGGAAGCTGAGTCCTTTAAAACTAAATGTATATACATCTGCAAGTCAATACGACCCACATGTGTATGCAACTCCTGTCACTTTACCCAAAGGGAAATAGGTGAAGAGAAGTCATTTGGCACTTGGTCAAAAAATTAGTGCATTTGAGTGTTTAAAATATTTTTTAAATTAATATTTGAGATAGTTTTGCATTCTAATGCTAGTGATGCTTAACAAAAATCTTTGAAACAGCTCCTTCCTCTGTCCACTCTAAAACGTGGAGGGAGAGACAGGTAACTAATACATGACTTAAGTACCTCTTTATGAATCTATGCATTTCCCATGAACAGATCATGATTTTCTCAAATGTTTCCATTATTCAAAATATAATTATCATGTGAATAATCTTGTCAGTAGCAAGTAGTCCATCAATATT
This sequence comes from Chelonoidis abingdonii, assembly GCF_003597395.2. Taxonomy (NCBI): domain Eukaryota; kingdom Metazoa; phylum Chordata; order Testudines; family Testudinidae; genus Chelonoidis; species Chelonoidis abingdonii. The sequence continues at coordinate 14,298,045 of NC_133776.1, forward strand.
TGTAATGAATTCAGTTTTGACTAAGCACATAGGTCACATGGTATGTATCTGTCCCCTGATTGGATAAGCATACCTTTTAGGATCAGATTTCCAGTGCAAATATTTTCAACTAAACAATTTGCAATATTGGCTAAAAACTAGAGCTAGTTAAAATTTTTGACACAAAAGAGATTGTGGTGAAAATTGACTTTTTTCCTTAATTTTTTTTAAAATCTGAACATTTTAAATTAACTTTTCAGAATTTTAAAAAAAATTCTATTGTTAGATCAAAAAGGATATTGAATTATTCTTTTGTTTTTGTAGGAAAGGGGAAAGGAAAAGTGTGGGGGGGAAGTGTTAGAGAAAGAGAAAACAAAAAAATGAACAAAACTTAGAAGAAATATTTTCAATAAAATTATTTGTGAAGATTTTTGAATCAATGAAAACTCACTTCTTTTTAAAATCTGTAAAATGAAAACTTGAGTAAGTTTTTTGTTGATCCTCCCCTTCTTTTCAACCAGTTCTACTTAAAATTCACTTATGCCACAATCATGCTTGTCATTTAAAAAGCTATTTGCCAGAATTCTTACGGAAAGCAAATAGAAAGGAAGAACAAATACAACCTAAGTGATTTTTGTATATGGTCATGAAAGCTTTTTCAAGTATTCTCCCACCACTAGTTAGACACTACAGTTATCCATGTTTCCTATGGATTTTTACTGGATCCAATATATAGATCTAAAATCTTGCTAAATAAATCTCCCCATGTTCTCTTTTACTGTGCAGCACACAGGAAAACAAGACTGCACAAAAACTGATTGATGACAATCAATGGGGAATGGTTGTATCATGATCAGAGGACAATCCATAGGGTTTAATAAAGTTTTACTTGTTCCACTCACACTGCATTCAGTTTCACACTTTGTAAAATGAAACAGCGGAGGCTTTACCACACATTTTCCTTAACCAGCACACACCACTCCACACAAACACCATGTAACTGGGTGCTGTAGAAATTTATGTGGGTTTATGAGATGTAAGTAACTAGTAACTCGATGCTGCATAATTTCCTTTTAATGTGGTGGCTGAGTTTATTCTGTATGGAATAACATTAATTGCCCTTAAAGTCTATGAGCTCATAAGAGAATGTGCAGATGAACTGAGCCGTAGAAGTACTTTTTCTCTCATTTTGCTCTATGTATACTGCAGAGTCAAATCGACTGTATTCTTTTAAAAGAGACTTTTTTTAAGAAGTGGTTTGTAAAGGGCTATTATTTGGAATCACAAAATTTAAAATGTGAGTTGTATTTGTCTTTTTTGTATCATCATTGGCAATCCCTCAAGGTTGAGGATGATCTCTTTCACAGGTTTTATTGTTCCACAGGTCCTTAGGTGGCTGCGGAGTCTGATCCTTGAGCCACAGGCTCGTTGGCAGACATTTCAGGTGGTGTTGGAAGACAGGGTTGCGCCGTGATTGCTGTGTAACAGTTGTCTTTCCTTTCTTTTCTGGCATTTTTCTGTGGCCAGGGAAAGGCGATTTTCCTCAAAAGTGAATGTTCCCTCTCTGACAAGTCTTCAACTGTTATCCCTATCCTGGGCTACTGTCTCCCAGTGTGTGATGTTGATGCCACATCTCTTGATATTTATGGTGAAGGTGTCTTAAAAGCGTTTCTTTTGGCCTCCCCATTTCCTTTCTCCTTTGGTGAACTGGGCATACAACAGTTCTTTTGGTAAGCATACATCAGGCATGCGCGCACAGTGTCAGCTCCACCTCAGCTGGTGCTGGACACTGACATTAGTGCAATGATCCTCCCACTTTATGTTGAGTATCTTCCAAAGAAAATGCTGGTGCTGGCATTCCAGGGTTTTCAGGTGTTTTCTAGAGGTTACTCAAGTCTTACAGCCATAGAGGAGAGTTGGTATTACCACTGCTTTATAAACTAAAAGTCTAGTATGTGTTCTGATGTGACTGTTGAACAACCGGTGAGACAGTCTGCCAAAGACAAGGCTGGCACAGCGAATTGTGTATTGAATCTCGATATCTATGTCTACCCTCTGTGAGAGATGGCTGCCAAGATAGGCAAAGTAGTCTACATTTTCTAGAACTTCTTTGTTGATGTAGATCTTCCATGCTGAGTATGATCATTAACCAGGGACTAGCTGGTGGAGAACTTTTGTTTTGCCAGTGTTCAGAGTTACCCTTAGGCTTTTGTAAGTTTCAGAGAAGCAGTTAAGGGCTGTTTGTGGATCCTCCTTCGAGTGTGTTTTTATATATATGCACATGTTAAATCAAATGCATTATTTCTGTTTCAGATGAGGTGACACTGGATGGTATTTCATTCTTTACTGACTGAAATTTTGCTCTCCTCTTGCCTTTTAATGTCTCAATTTTTCTGAAGGGCCAAATTCTAATTTGATTTCATTAGTTCCTGTCAGAATTCTGCCCAGTGTTTTCTGTATTCAGTCACACACAAAAGTAATATTTTTCAAATATAAAGAGCATATATTTATCTTGTAATATATCCAATAACATATATACTCAATCCCATACTCATGAAACTATGCATGATATACATACGGAATTCAAAGACGACAAAGTGTATTTTATTCATTTACATAACAAAACTGTATTATACATATTGATATTTGCTATCAAATTACACTTCAGTTAAAGAGAATGTTCTTTCTTAATCACTTGAATTGAGTCCTTCTGTTATACTTTCACTGAAGTATAAGATTGAACTCGAGCAGGGGCATACATTATTCTCTGTATCATTTACTTGCCACTAAAACTCTGTTTTTAGTCTAGTACTTTACCAGCTTGAACACAGTAAACAGCCTTCTCAGTGGTGTAGAGACACATGTTATACCAACCAAACACTGTCCACATGGCTTCCCAGCTTCTTACCCAGGAACAACAGAACCTTATCTTGATTCTTCTTCTGGGTAAGTTTTATGAAGTTGGAGAAGGAGGCATCATCTAATGTAGGGATTGAGCCTGTACTCAATGAAGTTAATGGGTAAGTTCCCATTGGCTTCCCGGGGGGAGGATTCATCAAGTCCATATACAACATAAGAAAATCTTCAAAGAGAACTACAGAAACAACAAGAAGTCTGGTGGCACCTTCAAGACTAACACGGCTACCCCCATACTTGACACAAAGAGAACTACGTCAGGTACAGCTTTGCCTGCCCTGACATGAGTTTTGTCTTCCTCGTGAGTTTACTATTTGGGTCTAGACTGTGTCTGACCCTTGAGTATGGATAGGGCATTCACCTCCCAGTAGGCTCCCAGAACAAGGCTCAGGAATAATCGCAGCCTTGATGCTAAAGAAACTACACGTACTGCTCTTCTTGGTTTGCCATCCCATGCACTCCTCCATAACACCCAGCAGAGCAAGCTATATGCACCATCCTAAGGGACTGGTAAAGGTGTGTACTCTCACCCTGTGCAACTGAATCTTCAACACTTACAAGGCCCCTATTACTAGAATATCTGAGCACTTCTCAGTCTTTCATGTATTTATCCTCAACACCCCAGTAAGGCAGGGAATTACTATTATTCCTGTTTTACAGATGGGGAAATGAGGCACAGTGAGGCTTAGTAACTTGTCCAAGATCACACAGAGATCTGGGGCAGAGCAGGCACTTGATTCCAGTTCTCCCAAGCCCTAGGCTAGTGCCATAACCACTGGACCATCCTCTCAGTGCTGAGGGGAATCTGCCGGAGGAGAGTATGAGCATAAAGGGAGCTCAACAAAATCAGGCATTTGTTCTAATACTGGCCCAATGCATCTTCAAGACGAGCAGAACACAGCCTGCCCTGGAACCCTCTTATCTTATCTCAATGCAACTTATGCAAAGACCCAGTGCAGTAACCATTGTAATCCCTCGGGGTTTAGAAAGCATGGCCCCTTTAAATCTTTTTCCTAAGGGGGGAGGGGAGCAGCGAGAAAAAGAAGGAAAACTCCAGGTGGGGCTCTGGAGCGGAAGAAAGAAAGAAAAAGGGCTGCAGCAAGCAGGTTCTCCAAAAGTGAAGCAGCAGAAAACCTACCTAAAGCCTGGGAAGGACAGAGCGGCCATGGGGGACACCTCAGAACAGGAGCCAGGAGGAGCACTGTGCCAGGGAGGAATCGCCCGAGAAAGACAGGCCGGAGCTGCACCCAGTATCACTGCTGCCCAGAGCTACACAGGGCTGTGAGTACTGGGGCTCGTGACTCTGCATTGGAAATAAGAAAAGAGGCTGCTAGCTAGTTAAGTGGGGAGGTAGTCGCTCTGTGTGGCTTTGCAGAGAGCGGCAGAAGAGGGCACCGGAGGGGGTTGTTGGGGAAACTTTAAGGGCACCGAAAGCAACCAGGAGTACCCAAGACTCAGCACTGGACTGGAAATTTGCTCAAGCCTCCTGAACTGTGTTGAAACATATTGCTCATCGTCTGCCCTTTCAGACTGTGCTACCACTGGGCCTGTGGGGCCTTGGTTTGAATGCAGCCCTGTTTTACTGCTCCCCCTATATTTCCCCTTGTTGTTTTTCTCCTCTCATCCTTCTGTAAATAAATATCTCCCTTTATTATATCCATTGTACTTTTCCAGTGTGTGTGTTTACACTGGGGGTTTGGAACAGGTGCCCCTGGGGCGAAAGGAACTTTCCGTGCTGCATTCCTGTGTGTGCCTTCTCTTGGCCAGAGCTGTCTGCAGTACAGACTCCATCTTGCCCACACGGGTTCTAAAGTTACACTATATTATATTCAACGTCTTGCACATTTGGATCCCATAAGAAGGCTAATGCTGCTCCTCTTTCTGCATTTTCACTACAGACAAAGACATCAGGCCATTGTGATAGCTATTTTTGCAGGACAATATTATCTTGCAGTGAAGTTGCTGGAGCCACTATAGAAAGATGGCAGCTTCACCATTACAAATCCAAACTTTTAGTGTTTTTTGGATTATGTGTTAAAAAAAAAGACGACGAGCTAAATCTTGGGTAACAATGTCTCCAAATAACTATTATAAATGTGTTTTTTAAATCTACTTGGTTATTTTTTAAGTGCCCAGGGTTTAACAGAGTTTAATGGCATTAACTCCCCCAATCAGCAGGATTTGTCAGGACTAGAAAGGAGACAATTAGTTCAAGAAATAAATAATAATAATAATAATAAGCATAATAATAATAATAATAAGCAGCAGCTCCTGAGGATACTCCCCAAAGAATGGCTGTTTGACTATCCACAGATAAAGCCGCTGCTTTGCTTAGCACTATATACAAAATATTTACTGTGTCAAACTCTGACACCTCTATGTTTTTTTAAACGCTACTGGACCCCATTCTGACTACATAGCAATGTTATATTGGCATAATTTCATTGAATTCAATGGAGTTACTCCTTCCTCATTTGCAGTGATGTAAATGACATCAAAAACTGGGAAGCTGGTTATCAGAGCTGGCTGAAAAATGGTAAATTTTACTGATGAAAAATGTGTCCTTTTACATGATCACAAATTTCAAATATTTTTAAAACACTTCTAAATTAGACTTTAAGAGCACTCAGAAGCTACCCAAGTTCTGATACTGAATTCACACCCACACCTAGATTTTAATTGAGTTTGCCAGGAATATAGATCATGCCATGAAATGGGCAAAGTTATAAGCGCCTGAAAGATCCCATTAGCACACCAGTCACTGCCTTTCATTTTTGTTTTACTGATCTTAGACACTTTCTTCCCCTCTGCTACAGAGGGATAGCTCAGTGGTTTGAGCATTGGCCTGCTAAGCCCAGGGTTGTAAATTCAATCCTTGAGGGGGCCATTTAGGGATCTGGGGCAAAAATCTGTCTGGGGATTGGTCCTGCTTTGAGCAGGGGGTTGGACTAGATGACCTCCTGATGTCCCTTCCATCTGATATTCCATCAGACCAGAAAGATTATTAGATTAAATCTATATTCACTGCTACTTAGAGCAGCAAGATCAATTGTTTCGCATGTCTGCTGAAGGTAGAATAGAAAGTAATAGGCTTAAACTTTCTAACTGCAAGGGTAATTAAATTCAGCAATAGGCTTCCAAGACGTTGTGGAATCCCCATTATTGGAGATTTTAAAGAACAGATTGGACAAACACTTGCGACCTCTCAAAGCCTTTTCCAGCCCTATATTTCTATGATTCACATGCAAAGTTTCTATAGCAACTTTTTTTTTAATTCACTCATTAAGCAAAATACCAATTAGCTTTTTACTATAGACAATTAAAAATCTGCACACTAATTGACATCACTACTCAGTTTGAATTTAAAGTCTATTCAAAAGGAACTTGCAATGAAAATTCCAATGGTAATAGTTTACTATTGTATTCTTCCCTCTTAACAAGTAGTAAATTATTCCTGACAAATATTGCACACTTATTTTCAATCTAAGTCATTTAGAGACACAGAAGCAACCTATCCTGTTATCCATTAAATATCACTGAAGCCTGAAGATTACAGGTTTCAGAAAAGCAACAGAAATGTAATCAACTGACTTATTTCTGCATGACAGGAAATTGGGCCTGGGCGTATGCACCTGGAAATCATGTGAGTGAGAACAGGCAAAGTGTTGCTTTATGAAAATTATTTAGGTGCTTTGAGCTCAAGGAACAAATGAAAAAAAAACAAACCTCACAGTGTGAGAGTGGCTTCATTCAGTTACGATTACATCTGAAAAAGATCAACCTGGCTGAAATGGCAGCTTGGCTTCTGGTAGCAGATATAAAAAGACTAATTGGAGGAGCGTGATTACACATACACTCATGTGCACACACACAAAGAGAATATCAGGAGATTAATTAACAACAAAAAGTCTAATTGTCCTCTCCACTAGGAAGCCCTGAAAGAGGGGAAAAAGCCTCTTGCAAACTTTGAGATTCACCTTACAGAACTCCCTTCTCATCCTCTCCTCCACTGCGAAGGTTGAAGAAACAACCCAAGACATCAACGTGGGGGTGAAGGGGCTGCTTCTGTGGGGCCTAGGCTAACTCCTCTGAGGAAAACTGACGATGCCAGAGGAGAATGACTATTGTTTGGGGGCAGCCTTAAAAGCCACTAGTTCTCAAGAGGACTATGAAACAGCTGTTCCCTGGTTTCGGTCCTGGATAGGCCCCATCCAGTGAAGCTCACATTGCATGGTTTGCCAACTACAGTGAGGTTACTGAAAACAAGGAATTAGTGGAGGCAAGACAACAGGTACATTCAACTCAATTCTGACCAAGGAAGTGGCAGGGTGCATTGAACCCAAACAGATTTACCATTATGAATTTGAAAAAGGTGGTGGTCATGTGACTCATTTAGACAGCCAATATCGCAGAGATGATTGTTTCGCACAGAGTTCATTCACTTGCTCTCCATGTTTACCCCTACTTTTTCTCCCCCCCTTGACATGGACGAAGAGGATGATGTCAAGAAGGCAGACTATCACACTATCAAGTGCAAGCACAGGATAGTCTGAGTGTCAGGAAGGAGGATCTGTAATCTACATATAGAGTCTTTAAACAAGGCTTTGTTGGGAGGTTTCACATAATTCCACCAGGGAACAGATCTTCAAAAGCAACCTCTTCCTGTCCTGTTTTGTCCCAGTGACATCGATCTCTCAAATGCTGGTTCTTACATCTTCAACTTCAAATCTCCAGTCATGGCTGGAAGAGTGGTTGGTAGCTAAAAGAATGAGAATGCCAACAAAGCTTAGGGCCTCAGACAATCTCTCACAGGTGGGTCTGACAGTAGGTGATCTAGATAGCCACCTCTGAAGGCTGTACTTGGAATTTGAGGGGTTATGTGATCTTTCAACAGCACTGCAGCAGGGAAATGGGAGACATATCCTCTCGTGGAACAGACATCTCACCATTAGCTTGGAGTGATGGAGATTGTCCGCATCTGCCCAACCACAAAAGAGCCTGAGGTTGCCAGGCACCAGTAGGTGAAGACTTCTTATTCTTCTGGAAACCTTTGTGGTCTGTGCAATGGGCAAGGGCTCCACAGATGCATGAGGCCAGGTTCACTGGAGTTGAGCAACACAGTTGTAGGTATTAAAAATCCTTTTATCTCCGACTCTGCGGAGAGATGAACTTGCAAACACACACCTTTGGTTACACCAGCAATCCCACAAATCTAAAGCTGACCAAGTACAGAGCCACTCGCCCTCTTTGTTATATGGCCCTATGTCCTGTAAACAGCTTCACAGGCCCAAGGTGCAGCAGACAGATCTCACTGGCCCAGGACCTAGAGAGAGTGTATTTCTGACAGGAACAAAGGGTTTCTCCTGTAGTCTATCCACAGGCTTTAAGGCTTTCTTCTCTAATATGCTCCAACTGTCAGCTCCTCCATACATTTTTAAGAAAGGAGAATGTAGTTAGGACACTGTTTTAAGGCAGCTACTAACTGCACAATTATGCAGGTGGATACTGTGCACCAACAACAGCGGTTCCTCTACAGATCTTAGTTTTGCGTATCAGATGTGCTCAAGCTGCTGGTAATGGCAATTTTCCTCATATAGTTCATGCACAACATTGGTGAGGATCTTTGCCTCCCTCCTCAGTTTTGCTCTTTGCTCAGTCAGACTGCACTATGCAGTCATGTTCATTTGGATAGGCAGGTGTTGTGTCATGGTGGGAATAAAATAAAAGATAAGATTTCTGGCAGTTTCATCCTTGAAAAGAGAAACACCTTTTACAGTCTAAAATATAAACCCAAGCCAGCTGTGCAGCTGTCCGGAATCCTTGGATAAATGCATTTCCAAATTAAAACTATCATGTAACATATGAGTACATTGATTGACAATGAGAAAGCTTAAATCAGGGGTAGGCAACTTATGGCATGAGTGCCGAAGGCGGCACACGAGCTGATTTTCAGTGGCACTCACACTGCCCAGGTCCTGGCCACCAGTCTGGGGGGCTCTGCATTTTGATTTAATTTTAAATGACACTTCTTAAATGTTTTAAAAACTTTATTTACTTTACATACAATAGTTTAATTATATATTATAGACTTATAGAAAGAGACCTTCTAAAAACGTTAATATGTATTATTGGCATGCGAAACCTTAAATGAGAGTGAATAACTGAAGACTCAGCACACCACTTCTGAAAGGTTGCTGACCCCTGGCATAAATGTTCTTCTTCTCCATCTCTTATGTTACCATTATTTAAGACAATTATTATCTGTTCAAAGTATCTTTTGCAAACTGCATTAAACTGTATCCATCAAATTGCTTGCAGACACAAAAAGATAGATAGCCATCTTATTAACACTATTCAAGCTAAAACCAAATCCTGCTTTGGTTTTTCTGCTGTTTGCAAGTGAGACTTGTTGCGACCAGACTAATCTGTGAGGGTGCAAGACTGAGATAGACAGCAAAAATATTCTGTTATTTGAGTGGATTGGACGGCTTTGCTGCTTATCAAAGATGTCTACTCTCCCACTGATATGACCTGATGCAGGACTTAATGTGGGCTAAAATAACAGATGGAACCATAACTGGCCAACAATGGATTTTCAACAGTTTGAAACAAAATTATCCTCTTATGGGACACTGTCAGATCAAATTTGGCCTAAAATTTAGGTTTTATGGAAACAAACTTTGCAAAACCAAAGACAAAGACAGCTTCCATGGCCTTTGGCCGTTAAAGTTCCAAGAAAGATTGTTTTAAAACAAAAAAAAAACCACACACATTTTTTCACAACGTATACATCGCAAACACTGTTGGGCTTTGAGCCTTGTAGTGCCTGAAAATCAGGAGCTAAAACAGACTAGAAACCAAAGTGACACTAATAAGTATTTTCAATATCCAAGGTAAGAGAAATAGAAGTTAAACAGCAAAAGAAAAATCTAAATTCCATTTTGAAGCCTTTGTTTTAATAGTCTAAGCTGTTATGAGTAAAAACATGTAGGAAGTGTGGGTTTAATATATTTTTAAGATGACAGTGTCTCTTGCCTCCTTTCACCCACTTTTCCGAATTTGAAATGCAATGAAATGTAGGAACATGAATAGGGTAAAACTTTAATAGGTCAACTAATGTTTAGTGCACATTTTGCTTTATAGGAGCCGTGTCAGGGAATCTCTGCAGCCCTCTGAGAATGGTGTTTCATTTTGGCATCTCAAGAGGGTCATGCTTGGTTTTTGGGCACAGCTTAGAAGAATACCACTGCTTCCCTAACCCCCAGTTCAACCTCTGCAAATCAGTGTCCGCAACCTAAACACTGCAGCCGTCTGCTGGCTAATGAAAGCCTGAGAGTGAAGGTGACTCTAAACAAAGCTGAAGTGATTTTCATTGTTCAAGCTGAGTAATGAAAGACAGTAAACACAGTGATAAGTAAATCAGGTTTATAAAATTCCTTCACTTTAATAATGTGAATCTAATAACACAGTTGAGGAAATTTGATTTTTATTAAAAGATATATGTTTATCCTAACAGTGTCCTTTTAGTACTTTTCATAAGCATCTTTATTTCCTCTTAATATTTTGCTTCTATTATAGATCCATGTACAATAATCTGAATGATTCAATGCAACCTAAATGTAACGATGAAACCTACTTCTTCCTTTTTAGTTATTTTAAAGCCTGCCTCAGTGACTGAGAGAGATTATTTTATCATCTATATTGCATAGAAATATGGGGTTCAAGGGAAGGATTGATCATTTATGTGTAACATTGACTTTTGAAACCAAATAGCGAATCCTTTGATCAAAAAATTGAGGCCAAGCCAACAACCACACTTGTGACATTTGGGATAATTCTAAAATCAGAAGTTGTGAGCAGGTACCACATAGAAGAGAATATGTAACCACAGATAGAGCTTCCGACTTGCTGAACAAGAAGAAAAATGCATCACAGCTCTCCCTAACAATTGCTATCTGCTCTGCATATTGAGATTTGTGAGGTTTTTCTCAATCAAAAAAAATGAAAGTGATCTGCTCACAGCTGCAGTAGTTGAACTCAGTTTGTCCACACATAGGTTTCCTTCACTGAAGGCAGTAACCTGCTCTCCCTAAGGGAGGCTGTGGGGGACAGGGGCTCTCTAAACCCCCCTACAGACCCAGCTCTCCATCATTTACGCTGTCTTTCCTTCCTCCAGTTCTTGGCACAGAAGGGGTTCTCTGAGTCAAACAAACAGGCAAAAGAAAGGTCACCTCCCCTCTCTTTCCTTTATGAGAGAGGGGAACCTGAGTGAAAACAAAGAAATACAGAAGTGGTCTGTCTCTCAGGCGGTCTCTCTGGATCGAGGTCTATGAGCTCGGTCCATCCAAGTCTACTGCCCCTTAGTGGGACCTAGGTTCAACTCCTCCTCTTGGGGCAAACTGCTTTGCCCCTGATTCATATGGCTTTTGGGAGCAGTGTGGCTTGTTACTGTCCCTTTTTCAGCTGACCCGTCTCTGGTGTCAGCCGTTTCTGGGTTGGAGCAACACTGCTCCTCCTCCTCCTCTTCACCCCACCTTTCCTGTGGCAGATTTCCCTTTTTAACTCCTCCCCCTCCAGGCAGAACAAATCTGGCAGGTGCAGCTTATAGCGCTGAACAGGCCTAGAAGAGCTCATTAGTCTCCGCTCCACCAAAGTGAGGGCATGTCCCTTCACAGAGGCATTGAAACGCTCCACCTGCAGTGAACCTGGTTCTTCCTTGTTGGCCCTCAAAAACCAAGCTAAATATGAAACCATAATGCAGATTGTGACAGGAACTATTTCTACATCATTAGCATATGTCACTGGCCATAGCTCAATTGAAAAAAAAAAAAAAAAAGTAGTGTTTGAACACTCCCAAAAGTCACTCCCCAATCATTAAAACAGATGCTCTTTTTAGATCAGTCTAAATCGGGTGATTTTCTCCAGTAAGTAGCATGAAATTTAATCCAGGTGGTTTGATTAATGGAACTAACTGTTGGAAAAACTGCTTTGGAACAGGAAATTGACAACAGGTCAATGCTTCAGTCAGAGACCCAAACATGAACCTCAAGGCAGAACATGCTGAGAGTTTCACAGAATAGGAGGCCAATCAAGAAAACAAATATTAGCACCTCCCAAGAACAAGAGTTGAATGAAAAATATCAGTGCTGAGTACAACAAATTAACAAAGCCACCAACATAAAATGCTAAATAATGACAAGATGTGTTTTTAAACAAGAAATATGTCCTGAAAAATAATCTCTATTAGTTGTGGGGTTAATGACTGAAAGTGAGTTTGGTTCACCCACATAAACACAAGAAGACAAAGAGCACAGCATAGGCGAGAAAATGCTGCTAATATTTTAATCGGAGGCTTTCACAAAGTGTTTCTCCTAGTCTGTGAGAAATTCCATGTACCAAGTGTGCCTGTGCTTCCCCGGAGGGCGAATGAAGGCACAGATAATCTGTTTATTTTCATTTTTATACAAAATGACTTTCATAACCAAGAATGGAAACAACACAATGGTAAATTTGGTTGTATGAAGTTACCTGCAACTGAAATTGTGTAGGCTTTATTAGCAAAACCAGAACCTGTGCACACTGAAGATGGTTTTTTTGTAAATACCTGCCAATTTGATGTACTCGGCTTTGTTTCAAAAGTAAACAATTTGCCTTTCAGATATATTTTTACAATACCCAGGGAAAATTCATAATTTGGCAATATCCAGTAAGGGAATGAACTCTACCAGAGAAGGGGTAATCATTGGAACTTCTTTTCAACTTCCTGACAGCATTCTAATAATGAGCTCACCCGTGAGCCCCCAAAAGCCTTCTTCAACATATCACTGAGTAAAGGTAACTCAGTGACAAGGGGAGGGAGTGCCTCAAGGGACATCTCCTTTCTTCCCAGTGCTCAGAGCAGCACTGTAAGGGTTCAATAAATCCTGCAAACTGAAAGGGAATCGAGCTGGAAGCAGCCTCTTATGATTCAAGGCTTTCTTGGACTGAGATAGGGATACTTAGAATACAAGATCTTGGTGAAGGAAGAGGGTATTGAAGCAGAATCACCCCTAAAAAAATCCCTTATTTTTTTTCCCAATCTAAGGGTATGGCTACACTTATAGCTGTACAGCGCTGCCGTGGGAGTGCTCCCACGGCAGCGCTTTGAAGTGCGAGTGTGGTTGTGGCGCCAGCACTGGGAGAGAGCTCTTCCAGTGCTGCAGATACTCCACCTCCCCGTGGGGATTAGCTTACAGCACTGGGAGCCCTGCTGCCAGCCCTAGGGCACTGTTTACACTGGCTCTTTACAGCTCTGTAACTTGCTGCTCTCAGGGGGGTGTTTTTTCACACCCCTAAGCGAGAAAGTTACAGCACTGTAAAGTGCCAGTGTAGCCAAGGCCTAAATCTCCAAGAAGGAACAAGTAGTATGATTCCATTAGTAACAGAAGTGTGCAGGCGCACACACACACACACACACACACAAAATATAGCTGGAATCAAGCAGTGCAGTTCAACTCTCAATATGATAGAATAGATGTACTTGTCTAGCGACTGCCAGGTAGCACACTGGAATCAACCAACAATAGCAATGCCACTGCTCACTCTTGTAATGCTGATTGTTTCAGCAACCGTATGTATCTCAAACAAAGAACTGCAGGAAGAAAGACCCAGGATAAGATATTAACCAGGGAGATAAGTTGTACCTTATGCTTATAGTATATATATATTGTCTTCAAGATAAGATCTCCAACAATTTAGCTCAAAAATGTTCAGGAAAAAGCTAAAGAAAAGTAATATCTAGCACTTAAATCAGAGGATAAATATCTCTGCCTTGACTTGATAGCAGAAGGTCAAGAAAAAATCTTGTTATTAGCTACAAAGAAGTCTAACATCAAGAAGTGGAATAATATTGTATCTCAGGGGGGGAAAACGTATTACCTACCTTTTCTATTCCTGATGGAATCCCATAAGGTTTCTTTCTTTTCAATTTCAAAAGGCCAGTCACTGTCTCAGAGTGCTTCTTGTCAATTTTAAAGCCACAGTCTAGTCTTTGATACCAAGATAAAAGCAGCATTTGCTAGTGTAGAGCAGCACAAACTGAGAATAAGGCACATTTCAGTATTTCAAAGAGGCAAGAGTAGCACAAGGGTTAGTATGGGTAGGACTAAGAAGGAGACAGATATGGTAATATTCTGAAAGAAAACAGAAAATAACTTGTTGATGTTATACTCAATGATAAAGTTCACTTTGGGCCCAATCCAAAACCCTTTGAATTTGATGGGACTTGTATTGACTTCAACAGGCTCTGAAATAGGTCCTTTATCTCCTGTGAAATTATATCAAGAATGATCTTTTAGTTACCTTGGTTTAGTCGGCATGTATGGCACATTTTGCATTCAACTGTCATTCCTTTGAGGAAAGCCAAAATATGCTCAAAATATCCACAGACATGGGAAAGAAGAGGATGAGTGCAAAACTGTGTTTCTCAGTCATAGGACTATGACAATTAATTTGTTTTCAAACTGTGCTGTCCCCTTAAAAATAAAATGACTTATTTTTCAAAACTTATATTTCTCATCAAGATTCATTCTGCATATCTATTTTCTGATGGAGTGAGTGTGTGTATATATATACACATATATAAATAAAAATCCTACCAAAAAGTCAATTTCCAGCTTTACACCTATTTTTCCTAAAAATTTCTGCATTTTGCAACTGCTAAGTTATAAAGTTCTCAAAATTGAAGTTTATTATGACATAACTATAGATAATGGTGTGTCAGCATTTTTATTCAATTATTTCTTTCTGTGGGGTTTATAAAATCAGCAATAAAAATGTATTCCAGACTGAACCTTAACATACAAGGTCTCAAGGTTGCTTTTAACTTACAGCTTAAAAAAAACTATTTACTTTACATGTCTTGTCTGCCCTGCTTCAGCAACAACTTCTCCACAGTTTCTATACGAGTCAAATGCTAGCCATTTTGTTAAGGAAATCTAAGAGCTTATTCAGTGATTCTTCCATCCATAGCACATGCGTAAAAGAGGTTTCCTGCCGTAATGGACATCTAGCCACATTAAACAAAAGTAACATACAAGGACAGCATAGCTAACACACCCTGCTCAACAGAGGGTAAAAAAACCAAAAAACACCCAACCAGGAATAGCAAAGGGCTGATTCAGGCAGCCCTACAGTGCATTAGTAGAGCTGTATGAGGAAGGTCACACTGTCTATGTGGCTGGCTTGCTTTCGCTAGTGCTATTAATCCCTCATTTTCATAAGCACCAACATTAATGCAGAAATCTTATAACCACTAATTGATTTCCTCAATAGGTACTTTTTATACATGATACTATTCACGATTGGCTTGGCTAATCCAAATCCAGCTAATCCACCAATAATAGGCACTCCAAAAGGTATGGTACAATGGCTTCATTGCTCCAGTGAGTATGAATTGCAATGGTCTCTACATTATGGGTGATCTTACATCCCATAAATTAGCTAAGCATTCAGCAGCAAGATATACATTTTGTATGCTGTTTCGCTCTGAATTACCTTGTTTGCCTGGGTGTTGGTCAACCCCTTAGCAATGTATGTTTGTAATTAGTTACTGACACTCTTAACTATACGCTCACTAGCAAGCGCCATTATAAATCATATTGATTTTCAAGACTGTACACTGTAAAAATCAATATTCTCATAGGTGCGGCAGAGATGACATCAGAATAACAGAGACCTGCCTGCTCCAGTGTATAAAACAGAAGGCTCAAAACCAGGGCAGTTCCACAAAACAGATATATACATGAGAGCAAGAAACAAGCATTACTCAACCTACGACTGATCTACATTCATGCTAGAGCACAATCTTATGCGCATTTCAAACTAAATGTATAAAGTAATATTCATATTTGACAAGACAAAGGATGCAATTTGACTTGTTCAAAGGGCATGGAACAATGACTTATAATCATTCTGTAGAGTGAAGGAGAAACAAACGGTCGGATTCTCTTCTTTGGCCTGGTCTATGCTTAAGAATTAGTTCAACCTAGCTAAGTCACTCAGGGTTGTGAAAAATCCCATGCCTTGAGCACTGTAGTTAAGCCAACCTACCCGTGGGTAGAGAAGCACCAAGGACAAATTCTTCTGCCTCTCAAAGAGGAGGATTAGTAGAAGCCATAGAGCATTTACACTGTGGTAGTACAGCAGAACAGCTGCAGAGCTGTAGCTGAGCCACTGTAGTATAGATATACTCTCAGTTACATTAGTGCACATCAGGAGTAACTACACTGATAACGGAATTATGCTGGTGTAATTGGGATCAAAATCAGGCACAGCCATTATCAGTATGCCATCTCGTAACATATATTCTTATCTTTTCACAACCTGTGATTGCCGAATATGCATTAGTAAGAAACAGATCAGGAGAGAACATTGGTGTCTGCAATGTGCCCTGTATATTTAGTGTAACATTTGCAAATCTGTATGGCCATATTAAGAAACAGTGTCAACTATTCACAGCCCATTCACCAGCTCCAAGCTTGTACCATAAAAACCAGGCCAGCGTGAACTAAACAAATCCAACACTTGGAAACACATATGGTAAGGATAAAAGAGCTAATAGTAAAAATCTGTGACTATTACAGTCTGACTGCAAATTCAGGCATTTAAGTATCTCTCAAATCCCTTAAACCCCATGATATGTCAAGTCTAACTAAAATCAAGAATTGTTAATTTCAGGAAATGTTGTTAGGCCATAAGAAGCTGTAACCTTTAAGCAAGTTACAAAATGCTTTTTACTCTTAGTACTGCAAAAATTCACTTGTTACCAAAAGTTTAACTGCAAAGTCAGAAAGCAACCTGGCAGCTTAAAGGGGTTCTAAGCGCTTTGATTTCTGCATTTTTTGAACTACCTGCTTACCAGTTTAGTATATACCTCTAAACAGAGAATATCTGCTTTAAGTCAAGGACCAGAAGATGTAACCATAATGAGGTCTCTTCTGATCCAAAATGTAGATATTACATTGGTGGACGTACAGGTGAATGAACTGGTGATGGTGTGGCAGATCTGGTTAGGTCCTGTGATGGTGCCGCTGGTGTAGATATGTGGGCAGAGTTGCCACCCATGGCCAAGCCCCAGCTAAAACCCCTCCAACGCATCATCAGGGATCTACAACCCATCCTGGACAATGATCCCACACTTTCACAGGCCTTGGGTGGCAGGCCAGTCCTTGCCCACAGACAACCCCGAAACCGAACGTATCCAACCAACTGCAACAACCGCACCATATGAACCTAACTCATGAACAATCATGCCACAAACCTCGATGCCTCAACCTGCCCACATATACTAACACCAGCCGACACCACACGACCTCACCCACATGCCACAACCATCAACCAATTCATCTCACCGCAACGCCACCAACTGTAAATATGCACACCATCATAACCATCCCAGCAAATGCCCTCTGCAAGATACAGTAACGGCCAAAACGGACAGAACCAACGGAAAAAGGATAAAAGCACAAATCAAATAGAGAAGCAATCACAAAACCGAGGAAACACTTCAACCTCCCTGCCACACTATAGCAGATAAACCTAGGCCATCCTGGCACAAAAAAAACTCAGACTAAACATTCAAAAGGAAACTGCTGAGCAGCAAATCACTGCACAATTTGAATAACACATCAGCCTCAGATCAAAGCAAAAACTGGAATTCTGCCAACAACAAAACCAGTTTCTCCCCTTCTTTCACACCTCAACTGCTAGAAGAGGGCCTCATCCTCCCTGATTGAACTAACCTAGTTATCTCCAGCCTGCTTCTTGCTTGCATATATATATACCTGCCCCTGGAAATTTCCACTACATGCATCTGACGAAGTGGGTATTCACCTCATGCTCCAAAACTCATATTATACTGGAAATCATGATGTTGGGATTTAACTGTACATACATTTTACAAGTTAATTTTTATTTTACATATATGACCATGAAGAAAGACCTACTTTTCACCATTTGCTGAAGAAGAATAAATCCAGCTGTATAACCCACATGATACGCTGCTTCACATAGTATATTCCAAAGGCGCAGTCAGACAATGTTGTACACATGTTCCCAATTCTACGGTTCCATTAGGATTTATTACATTCAACTCTCCACTGTGTTCAGGACCCATCATGCTGAAAATGCATGAGATGAACTAGCTTCTTGGCTGATGTTCCAGAGAATCTCCCCTTAAAGGTTTAAAAGCCACTGAAATATATGCCCCACAGAGCAGTGCAAGAAACTCTAATCTCACAACAGTAGAGGGAGGAGTGAGCTTATATTACAAAATGTAGACGTTCTTGCAATGCACTTTCAGGCATCAGCTCCATAAAGAATTTGATGTTATAAAGACACAGCTCAGCAGCAGCCAGTGTTCAGCTTTCTAATCCCCACTGAATGAGGGTAGAGGCAGTGGGTCACTACTGTTGTCCCCATTTACAGCTGTGGAGTGCGACTCCTGCGACCCTCTAAAGATACCAGAAGACAAAAGAGGAAGGGAGCTTCCCTTGAAGAGGATTCCCAGTGCTAGAATGCACCAGCAGAACAACTTGTTCACTTTAAGGAAGGGGAACTCTGACATTTTGGGAGAACGAGGGCTTGGAAAGTCTATTTGGAAAAGTTATATGAGGGCTAAAATAGAAGGTATAAAGGAGTGGGTAGATTTTAAGATTAGTACAAGCTTCTATTTAATGTATCTTCCCTTCCAAAGCAGTAAAAATTTACCTTGAGCAATCACTTACATAGCTCTAGCACACGATTTTACTAAGAACATACTATACATAACCACCCTACTTATTCATAAGATGTTGGCAATGGTGATAAGGCTGAATGCTGTTAATAATGTCTTTTCTGAGCTCTGATGACAAACTCTGCCCCACAGTGGGCATGAGTGGGCCCCAGAATCAGTTGGGGCTGCAGAAATATCTTACAAACAAAACACAACACAAACTCTTTTCACAGTGTGGAGGAAATGCCAACGCATTTGCTTGAGGACGTGGTAGGAAATGGAGAGTGTGGTGGACTATCCTTTTCCTTTTCAGAAGGGCACAAATAACATCTTTTCACCACATTCTGCCTCAAGCATCTTATAAACTGAAAAAAAGTGTAAACTTGCTAATCTCTGACGGTCACCACACACACGGTACATGCTTCTAAGCCTCAACTTGTGACTTCTCCCATACTGCCTCTTCTGCTGGGGAGGAACTCCCCATCACTTGACAATGCAAGAGAGCCAGTGTGCTGTGTCTACTGCTTATTATGCTAATCATAGTTGTCTCACTGTTAGCTTGCGTTCCCCCTTTGTGTTTATTATATCTATTGTCTCTTGTCATATACTTAGATTGTAAGCTCTTTGGGGGCACAGACTGTCTTTTTGGAGGGAGGAGAGAGGAGGATATGTACAGTGCCTAGCACACTGGAGCCCCTGATCACCAAATTGGGACTGCTAGGAACCACCACAGTGCAAAGAGTAAATTATTATTATTTATGAAAACCGCAGCAGATTAATTGATTTTGGGCTGTTAGTGAAACAATAAATTCGTAAAACAGTATCAGTCTACTTCAGAAAGAAGCAGCACGGAAGATTACAAACCCAGATGCCTGACACACTTTAAAAATCAAGAATACTGTTAAAGGAAAGGTCATTTTTGTGGGGATTTTTCTTGTAAATACAACAATGAAACTGGTTTTTGCAAATGAGCAGACATGCTTCAGACATACGTGTATAGACACCTTATGTGCAGGTTAACAAAAGTACCTCTTGCCAGATTTGTAAGAGAAATGTTGTAGAATTGTGTTATTTATGTTAGGCAGGCAAACAGCTTCTAGTGATCATTTTCAGCATCAAACATAGAATGAACTGATGCCAAACTGATTAATGTGGCCACAAAAATTTGATATATTTGAAATTTGATTAAAGAATTATGTGCAAAAAACCTCACTGGTTTTTAATTAGATTACACTGCATATGACTGCACCAATTAATTATTTGAGAAACATCCATTTTGGAAAATACATATCTCCAGCTTTGGTGATTGGTTATTTATTTCTGCTTTTTATTCTTTCGGAGAAGAGGAGAATCTGATAATTGTTTCTGTCTTCTTTTTAAAGAACAAAAGGAAGAAGTATGTAGAAAAAAATATTAAAAACTGCACATTTAAACAAATTATTCAGGCCTTAAAATTTTTTTGATTGTCATACGTAAAAAGATAATTCCTGTATGTTTTTTTCAGGTAAAGTTAAATGATCTATCATACAATTCAGTACAGAAGGAAATGCCTAGTAGATTTGGGGGGGGGGGTTAAAACAGGTGTTTATTTAAATATTAAGTGTGCATTAAAAATAACATAAACTCAGCATCAAACCCTGAAAAATAGTAAGGTCATCTACCAATGCTAATTTTGAGCATTGGTGGTAAGTAATTGAATTGTTCATAGAGTATATTAACATGCAAAAAGGTGTCACTGGTTTTCCTGTAGTTCAACAGGCAGTGCTACCACCTCTACCTATATTTAAGGTTGCCCAGAATCTCCCATTTTGAGACCCCTTTTCAGTTGCTTATAATTTTGCCAAATTTTTAACTGTTCAGGCTCAAATTCTGATTCTTCCATTCTGGGTGTCTACCTCCAGCTTTTGATTTGTTTGTTTAAGTTTCAGCAAATATGGTTGAGCTGTTTCTGAAAATGAGATAAGGGGAAATATGTTGTTTTGCTGTTGTTAAATGCTTACAATAATTTCTTTGAGAAGCTCTAGCATCTCCCTGTTTTGAAGCATGGGCTTCAAGGTTAGCAAGGCAGTCGCCTTTATGTTAGAGATAGACCTTTTGTGTCCCTGTGAAAGACTGTCCAAATTTATCCCTGTTATAATGCCTTTGAAAAATCTCAACTTGTACATACTCAGTAGAGACATTAGAGCTTGGCAGATAAATTCTCCAAAGATTCCATTTACAATGAGCATGCTCCAGCCCAGGGCTGCAGGGCCTAAGGAGAACTTTCCTGGCATTTGCTGCATGCCACAGTGGTGCTGGGCATAGGAATGGAGAACAGGGAGACTCTCTTTCCTGTCTTCTCAAATCCCCTTCTGCTGGTGCCCAGGTAGTGTGGAGGAAGAAACAGTTGACTCAAATGCAAAGGGGACAAAAAACAGACCTCTGGATGGAGAGCCAACAGCAGCAGGAACAGAATAGGACAAGGAACCTGGGGGAGACTGGATCTGGATGGTCAAGGAGGTGATGAAGATGAGATGGGGCAAAGACACCAAAAAGGGAGCGTACGGAGACTGGTACAGGAAGATTGCACAGGGCAGAGAGGAGGAAAGAAACAAGACAGGCACCAGCTAGAGAAGACAGGAGAAAAATGGGTTAATCTTGGTGGAGATTGGGCAGAGAAGTCTCAGACCACTAGACAACACTTCCCTCCACAACCTGGAGTAGATCCCAAGATTCTAAACTCTCAACATTCCTTTGCAAATATCTGTGGAACCCAACAGTAAAATGTCTCTCTTTCATCCCGCTGTTGTGCTGGCCCATGTAAAGGATGACGACCTACTACTGGTGTCAATTAGTCCGTCAGATCAAGTGGCAGAGGCCTAATGTGGTGAATCTAAAGATTCCAGCCCTACTGATGAACTATGTGGGTGTTAATATGATTCCGCATAAAAGAATTTCTGGGGTTTGAGTTTGCTTCTTTAAAAGTCTAGGGAACCGCACACAAAAAATATTAAAAGAACATAATTAAGATTGCAAAGTGAAGTACTCAAAAGTTAGGAAATGCCAGAATTAAGATTGCACATGCCATCTTAATACAGCCCCCTTGTGCATATGCATTTATGATCCTGTCTATTTACACAATTATATGCACTTTTCCCCCCCAAAGGATCCCTGGCTCATTCAGTGCTGGGTAGGACAATGCTCTGAAGATAAATCAGAGTTGTCTACTGAAGGAAGATGATGTCAGAAGAACTCCAGCCTCATTTGTTGAGGAAGCTGCAAAGTAATGTAGTGAATTAACCAGGCGATTGCAGAAAGAGAAAGAATGACCTCATGGTTAAGGCATTTGAATGCTCTTCCTGGAAAACTGAGGTACCTGCCTCCACCACAGAGGTGCTAGGCAAGTGACTTAACTATCTGTGAAACATTGGCTTAACTATGGTTACTTTTTCTGGGTGCCTAATTTGACACCCTGGGGTCTGATTTCTATTTGAGATTCTGGGGTCTGAGCTCTCAAAGCTGCAACTGAAGTTCAGAGTACAGCTCCTCGTGGTTTACAAAATGCCAAATAATGCTAAGTACACTGAAAAATCATGTCCTATGCATTTAATTTTGGGTATCCAACATTATGATACCACAGTTCCCCATCTGTAAAATGTGGATAATATCACCACTTCATCTCACAGGAGTCTTGTGAAAACAAATTAAAAGTTTGTGAAGCACTCAGATGATAATTCTGTCTTCAGAACCAGAATTGAAAGGTTTACAGTTCATACAGCATGAGGTCATACATTGAACAGTGAGGATAACAAAACACTGAGTGTTGCTCAATCAGCGAGCACTGTCCACACTGTCCACTAAGAGAGCAAGGTGTCATATGGAAAAATTGGTATGTGATTAAAGACGAAATTGTGTGCATGCACACAAAGGAGCCAAATTACAGCTGTAGCAGCAATCTTAATTCTGGCATTTTCTAACTTCTGAGTGTTTGACTTTTGCAAATCTATCTTTTAATGTAATTTGTGTGTAATCAAAGTAAATACTACGTTGCACTGAAATATATCTGCTGAATAATTATTATTATTTTTATATTAAAAGTTCACGCGGGTCACAAATCAAGTCATCCTTGTGACCACACAAACCTGATCTTTCTGTCCTTAAGCAGCAAAACTCCCACTGACCTCAATGTAAGTTGAATTGAGCAGGTGAGACCTCAATAGATTCCAGTATTTTTTATCCTTCTAAAATAATTTTTTTGGAAATCCAAAAAATACAAAATTATTCCAATTTGAATAAAATAAAACAATCTGAACTTCAATGGAAAGTTTTGGTTTCTGCTTGAAAACATGTAGTTGCCTGCTGGCCACGAGGAAGACACTCTCTCACTCTGTTTTAACACTGATCACGTAATAGTTGGCAACTGGGCCGGAGGGGAAGGGGGAAAAAAACAGTTGCAACACTAGATGTGGGGGGTAGGGGCTTCTTCAGGGAAGATCCCGACATCAGGGGAGTTGAGAAATCAGAAACTAGAGGATGAACTCCAGCCAGGTAAAGCCTGGGACTCACAGCTGAAACAAGACCTCGCTTCAAGAAGGAATGCTAGGGATTCCCTACCCAAGGGTGAGACAGAGAAACGCACACTAAACTGGAGGGCCAGCATATGCCCAGAGGACTGAATAAAATGTACCCCTAGAAGGGGAGTGTTTTGGGTTGTGTTTTTGAGTTTACTGAGGAACCAAGAGGGGAAACGGGCTGGGTGCCACAAAGTGATCTCTGACCACAAGGAAGTGCTCACTTGATGGCCAACCCTGTTACACTCCCCAAAAGAGGGTACCATACACATCAGAAAAGGTGATTTTAAAACAGTTCATGTCTCACTCCTGCCCTTCAGTCCTGGATTCTCTGCAAGAGATTCTCAGCAGGAGAAGCTAGAAGCAGAAATGTAGTACCAATCACCTGTTGAGAGAAAATCCTCTCTTGGAAGACAGACTACAAAATGTGCAAGAACAACAGAGAGCCCAGTTGACTGAAAGGATTCAACTCATCCACTATAACCTGTCCAAAACTGTACAGTTATCATATGGATTGGTGCAGTTCACTTAACACACATTGGCAATCCAGCAGCCCATTATCCAGTTCAAAATGAGGTGAGTGCAGTGACAGATTCTTCACTTCTAAATCCATCTGCAAGCACAAGAGATATAGCATTTTAAAAAAGTACAGAGTTCCGCAAGTGGTACTGACCAGCCTTTGTACTGGACAGGCAGTTCAGCTGTAGGCAAGTCTACAGCTTGTGACATGAAGGGGTAAATGGTCACTTTGCCTTTGGGTTGATGAGTTTGGGATCCA
>NC_133776.1:14324310-14383472 GCF_003597395.2 Chelonoidis abingdonii
GTTTCCTGATTGGTCCTCTGGTCAGGTGTTTGGTTCCCTTTGTTAACCCTTTACAGGTAAAAGAAACATTAACCCTTAGCTATCTATTTATGACAGGTACCCAATCACAAAAAAAAAACCCCCACAACTCTGGTCTAGATTCTTCACCCCAGGCATAGAAGCCCTAGAAATAGTAAGGGAGTTCATCTGCCAGTCAGATCATTAGCTTTCACCTCATAATAGCTCCTTCCACATGCCTTCACCCTGCATTAAGCAGTGGGCCAGAACCTTAGCTGGTGCAAATTAACTTCATGGAGCTGTTCAGTTGAGGATCCGGACCAGCACTGGTATGTACTTTCAATATATGATTCTTCCTCTTCTTTTGACCCACCCATACTCCCGTCCCAACTCCTTTATTGGCTTGCTCTCACTCTCCATCCTTGATTTTAGCTCCTTGGCCTCACACTTAAAAGTGAGCTACATTGTATAAACAAAACTGATTTGTTTACATGCTTTATGGTTTATAGGAAAGCCAATTTTTTCTGCTTGTTCCTCATGTTTGAAAAAAATCTGGTACTAATAATCTTCTTTTTGCTGAAGATCCTTCAAGGAAAAAACACAGGATCTATTACTCCTGGCGGAATTCTGTGCCACTGTGCAATGCAAAATTTTGCAGAAATTGATGTTTTTTGTGCAGAATTTCCTTTCCCCCCCAGAAATGGGCTGCAGTGCTGCCGGCTACCACTAGGGGCTGCTGGACCCCGGCAGAGCCCAACTCACACATAACAGACACTGCCGGGGGAGGGAGCTAGAGCAGGGGTTCTCAGACTTTTGTACTGAGGACTCCTTTCACATTGCAAGCTTCTGAGTGCGACCCCCCGTATACATTAAAAACACGTTTTTATATATTTAACACTATTATAAATGCTGGAGGCAAAGCGGGGTTTGGGGTGGAGCCCCCCCCCATGTAATACCCTCATGATCCCCTGAGGGGTCCCAACCCCCAGTTTGAGAACCCCTGAGCTAGAGGGTTCCTCGCAGCTGCAGTTCCCAGCACGCCCTGAGTGAAGGAGACGGTGGCATGCAGGAAACTCCACTCAAGTCTGGAGCATCAGGCTGTTTCTCCCTCTCGATCCCTGGTCTCTGGGTGGTAGGGGGCTAGTGTCTGGGCTGAGGGAGGGGGGGCCCAGACAGACTGTCAGGGAGGGAGGCAGGGAGGGGGTGTGGGTATCTGGGTAAGGGTGCCCCCCATGGCTAGGTTCTGGTGGGAAGGGGTACAGGTGTATTGGCTGGGAGGTACCTCATGGCTGGGCTCTCGGGGGGGTGCAGGTATCTGGGCTGGGGGTGCCTGTGGTTGGGCTCTGGGCTGGAGAGGACTCAGATGTATTGGCTGGGAGGGTCCTGCAGCTGGGCTTGGGGTGGGGGTGGAGGTTGTGAGTGTCTGGCCCCCTGTCTGGGCTCTGGGAGGGAAAGGGACAGAGAAATAGGAACTGGGTTGTCATAGGGGTTTATTTAGCACTCTATGCCTAGGGGAATTTTTGTGTGTGTCTGTATTGTTGCAAACCTACTTGCAGACAAGTTTTTTGAAATAAATTACCAAAATAATTGAAACTGGAATGATTATGTAGCGTTATTTTGACAAATAAAACTTGCAGAATTTTAAAATATTATGTGCAGAACTTTTTATATTTTGGTGCAGAATTTCCCCTGGAGTAATAAGTGCCTAGTGGGGGCATAGGAGGCTGTACCCAAAGCAGTAGCCCTAAACCTTCCCAGCTGAGAACAAAAGCGGGTTCTGAGGCCTAAATTCTTTGATGAGTGCAATGGAGTTGAAGTCAGAGGAGGTGCCAGGAGGTAATTCCTCCTCTCATCTGACAGTGGGAGTAATAAGAGTCCTATCACTAAGAACTATTACTCAGAATGAGATTCTGGGGGACTCTTTAGTTTTATCTGCAATACGAAGTCCTGGTTACCCTTTTTGTTAAAGTGCAAAGTTTGCAGGTTCAATCCCCACAGACAATCCACCGTGCAGGGAGGGTTAAATATTAACAATCTGTGCACATCAATTTGTCAAGTGCACATGGGGCGGTTGTTACTGACAACCTTCTAGTAACTTGCCTATTTGAAAAAGACCATTTTTCACCAAATCTCCACCCACTTCGTGGGATAAATTAACACCCACCCTCACTTAGCATGAAACAAGAAGTACAAGAGGTTTAGGTTGACAGAACATCAGTTAGCATTTAAGTAAAAGAAATGTTTCACAGGCATCTTAATTACAATAAATGTTATTAACTTCACTTTGTGACAAAAAAAAGCCACTAAATGTTCTAATAATTTTTCAGCTTTATTTGTAATTTTATGTTTAGGATTTTGAACTGAAAGCAGCTCTGCAACAGTTCTAACACTAACAGCCTACATATTTTCTATCCTAAAATAAACACAAAGATGCCCACTTGACATTTATTAATCATACCTTTTAAACAAGGAATATTTAATTAAAAGCAAAGCCTCACTCTATCTGATGACCCACAAGGGATTGCTAAACATGAAACAGAAAGAGATGCTGGAGACTCCCATTCAATGCATTTTGATTCTGCTCAGTGTATTCCATTTAATCTTTTGATAATTCTAATAAAATATGCTTATTATCAGAGTCTAATTTAAGACTTAATGATGCAAAAAAGTATGGGAAGTTCACAATGAAAGTGGAACAGTATCAATAAGAATGTAGCCATAGCCTACTATAATCTAACAAAAAAAAAAATTTCTGGCCAATTAGATTTGATTGTGTTAAACAATGACAAAGTACAGGAGTAATTAGATATAACATACATATTAGCGAGTCACTAAATGCTGCTGCTGGTTAGCAGCACTTTATGCTTCCTGTAGTTTGCCATTTCCTTTCAACTTGTGCTTTAAACAAGACTCAGATTAAATGTAATACTCAGAATCATATTTTTCTCTTAATGTAGTTATAACCAAATTGTTTCCTGAATTTTATTTCCCTGCTCTGAATTTAATGCTTACTGCAAAATACATCAGTAACATTAGATGGAGCTTATGGGACTTTTGTTCCCATACTGTGTAAGACTGAGACATAGGAAACAGTGTTTTAACAGTGACATTCATCAATAAAAATTTATATGTAAATATACATTTCAATTCCCTACCCCAAAGAACATTGGGTCCTCTGTTTCCCTTTATAATTAAAAAAAAGCATGAAACTGTTAGGATCAATTGAAATTTTCCGCAAAATTAAGCTGCCCAAGATAACGTGTAGCACGCGATCCAGTGCTGAACAAAAAACTTACAGTTATCAGCAGTAGTCATGACTACAACCAGCAAATAGCTACACACAAAAAGAACCACATGAATATATTGATGAGGAAAATGTAGAATGCTCTGTTATCTACCTGCATATGGCAAACGCGGTAGAGGAGCATTCATGATGACAGAGTAAATTTACACATTCCCTTGTGTGTTTAGAGAATCACTCCTACTGAGATGGCAGGGTCTGATGGTTACTGCTGCAAAATAATTTACAATGGGCTAAATATGCATAAGTCAAAGCCTGAGTAAATGAACCATATACTGGAGGAGTTGCTCTGAGACCTGTCTCCAGACTTCACTCTGGCAGGTAACGCAGCCTCTGCAGTTGGTATAAGCCCACCCTGTAGAAAGGTGGGGGGAAAAGAAAGGCGGGTGGTTCCCTGTAATCATGAATCCACTAGTTCTGCCCATCCCATGAAGCCTCTCCCTTTTCACACTCGGCTGCTTGCAGGAAAACACCCTGAAGCTGTGATTATCAGCAGCAGCTCCACATGTTTCAATCCCAGGAAAAAGATTTATTCCCAACTCCAAAAGAATGTCAGACTTGTAGTATAGTAATAGATACATTCTGCTCCCAAGTCAGACCAGTATATGCTACAAATTTACACTGTGCTCCTTCTAGGGCTAAATTATACTCTCAGTTACACCTATAAAACCCCATTTTCAAGTGCCTTTCGTTGTAAGAAACTGTTCCAGAGACGTCTTCGGAAACAACAAGAATATCAACCCAAACTTCCTCCTCTGCACTGGAAGATTTAACATAGTTCCCTTGAACTGGAAATTAATGTCTGTTGGTGACCACTCTCATTACTAATAAGATATAAAGATTATGCATCATCATCAGGACTGGGCACAGTGTCACTTCATTTTGAGAAAGAAAGTCTTGCAACATTCCATGACTCCATGAACCTGGAGTAGGGGTAAAACAGCCCATCCGCTCTAGCAGAAGCTCACACACACACTAAACTTCTGTACGGATTCCTCATTTTCTTAATAATAATAAAAAAATAAAAATAAAAAAAAGGCACTGTTCAGTCATAGATCTCAAAGCAATTTTCAGGGAGGGGGCTCTATATTTATCCATGTTTTGCAGATGAGGAAATGGAGGCACAGCAAGGTGATATGACTTGAGTGTGAAAAGATAGACAGGAAGAGAACCCAGTTCTCCTGCAAAAGGTGAAGTGGGGAGAGGCAGCAAGAAAATATAGGCAGAGAAATAGTGTCTTTGAAGATTTCATCACACGAGGAATAAACAGAACCTCACAGTCACTTTTCTCCAGTTCGCTCCTCATTTCTCCACTCACATAATGGCTGCTTATGTGGCATTCACCAGGCCAGGGTTTCCTTCACAATAAGGGAGTACTTTAGTAATTCCACTTCAAACTGAATCCCTTCCCTGCTGATAACTCTAGATAATGGGCCAATGGTGCCTTGTGGAAGGAAACTTTCTTAGGCCCACTTAGGGACCTAGTCATCTGGAACACTCTGCCAAACTGCTAGTTCTGTTGTGCCCTGCTCACACTACCCAAATGCCTGTGATCACTCCAGTTCTCTTACCACGGACACCCACTGCATGGAATGGAGCTGCAGACCTCTCAGACAGTAGCTGCGATGAAACAGCCAGGGGTGCTGAAACAATCTGTATAGTGCGCGTGCTCAGAGCCATTGAACCAAATTGTAAACCCAGTATATGATAGAAACAACTTCAAGCCAGGAGGTGCAGCAGCACCCTCAGCACCCCTAGTTGAAGTACCTATGGAAACAGCTCACACAAATGGTATGGTCTTTGTTTTGCACCTTCAGTTTTATACCCTTCCCTCTAATTGGACCATTTGTTACAAGTCAGGTGCATGTGTGGGGGGGAGAAATCAAGTGTTCGTCCTGATTAGATGGGAAGTTTCACCAGCAAGGATTATGCAGCCACACCTCACTTTCCTGTCATACCTCAGGTTAGCAGGAGTCAAAGAGCAGCCCCGCAACCAAGCTGCTTGGAAATTTCCCACTCCAGTGTCTGTAGAAGTAGTCACTTTTCAATGCACTCACTTTTCATTTTTTTCTTAAATTCACAAAAAGACTTAAGTTACAAAACAGCACCTTATAGAAATGTCCAACGTTGTGAGATTAACTCACAATGGCTTATCTAAACCCAATCTTAGAATCTTTCTCCACATGAAATTTGGCAGTCTGCATTAAAAGTTGAGTAGACATCTTTGTATTTACAATAGGTTAACATGCAATCGCAACGAATGCTAGCAACGTGCAAAAATGCATAGAGAGGTGATATATCAGGTAATGCTCAGAGCCAATTTGTAGAAAAGGCTATAAAATATTCTGGCTCCAAACACTAAGTAAATTTGAGTTAAATCAATATACCCATTCTTAACATAAGTGTGTATAAAACAGCTCTTTCCCATAGGAGACGAGGGGGGGGATATTTTCAAAAGGCACAAATGGAAGTTAAGAGCCTAACTATCTTTCAAAATCTCCCCCAAGATGGTAGAATCAATGTGACAAACTACACACACACACCACAAGTTCTCAAGCTATTAACCACCATGAAATATTAAGCCACTAACATCTTACTTGATACAAACAGCATAGGAACGCCTGTACTACTGCACTTGATTAAAAATCAAGTAGTCATATGCCAACATGTTTGGCAGAAAACCTTGTTTTAGCCATTGAAAAGGTGTAGCACACTGGTAGCTGGTAAAAGGCTAATCTCACGTGACATGGGTCAGGGTTACAAAATGTTAGGTTCCTTCACCTTTCACATGGCAGGGGGGTAATATACAACTTCCATAACTCTGCTGAGTTTAAATTCAAAGCAAACATGTTATAAAGCAAAGGAACTGAACATTCATTATTTCCTGTTCAGTTTGAGTCTACAAGCTCAGATCCATGGACTTTAGGGGGAAAAAATACAATTCGCTTTATAAATATCTGGTAATGTCAATCATGCTGTACAAGTGCAGTCTACAGTGGAACAGCCTAGCATAAAGCAACCCAGTCAAGGGGTTCACATCTAATGAACTAAGAAAAATAGGATGCCCCCACTAAGCTGAAAAGTGCTGATTCCTGACAACCAAATTCAAGCTCACATGGAATTTAGGGTAGAAGCCTCCCTTTAAAAAAAAATGAAAGAAAAGAAAAGAAAAGATATATCCAGCATATTCTTCCACAGAACTTATGCGCAATCTGTGAGTCTTCAGATACCTGACAGACACTGGTGTAACTGGTCATATTTATCATAGTCATTTATACTGTCCATTCTTGGCTTTTTGATCAGTGACTTTCCCCTTTAGCCAAGGTTTAGATTAATTCTTTATCCTTTCCATCCATGCAGTGCACAGGGGTTATGGGATTTGTCACAAGATAGCACTGAGACTCTGTTTGTTTATGATTTCTCTTGGTTGTGTGGTTTGCCCCCCACCTCCACACACACCCTTTCCACACACCCCTCCCCCGGCCTGACCCCATATCCCTGTATCAAGTTGTATGTTTATTAACTGAGGGGCACAACTCCCATTAAAATATGTTCCTAAATCTCCAGTTTTGCTATGAAATCCTGAACCTGTTTGTTTTAAGCTGGGGATATGACCATGACAGCGGCTATTTCCCCATGTGGTTTTGACTTGTTTTTAACTGACCTCATACCTTCATGATGATAAAGTTCAAATTCATTACTTTTCTACTACGTAGTACAAGATGCTCAGGATCTAATGCAACATAACCCACGCTAGTAAAGTTTGTTCAGTTGGATTCAAAACACAAACATTTCAGACTGATTTTTTTCAAACCACATGCAATAGATTTTTGTTCACTTCAGTGGGACTTCCTCACTCAGACAAGCAGCAGGATAGGACTAATTCCACCACTGAAACACAGCCAGCTTTGGGGTGAAATTTTAGATTGTTCAGAGTGGACACAAATGTGTCAGAATCACTCGCTTTAGCAATTCCTGTACTACTCAGCTGCTTATGCAAAAGAATTACAGTCTAACATATACAGGAAATAGGACTGAAGTACCAGAGTAATATATAGCAGACACATTGCACTTTTTATAAATTCCATTGTATATCAATAGTTCCAGCATGGAATCAAACTAGGCATCTTCTGTGGGTTTCCCACAGGCAAGGATCAGTTTGAACATACACACTCCTCCATCCTCACCGCCACTGCACACACTAAATACTACAGGCGAGTCTCATCTTACACTGGGGTTACGTTCTGCTATCAGCGCATAAAGCAAAAATAGCGTAGAGTCAAAATTACATTGAGTGTAATAGCGGGCAGAATCGCCCGCACTACAGGTACAGTATTTAAATTGTTATTTTTTTGTTTGTTTTTTTTGTTTTGCCGACTGCACAAAGTTGAATTTGCGCATGTTAAATGTGCGTAAGATGAGACTCGTCTGTATATGCAGAAGGAAAAGCCTGCAAAAGAATGTGGATATAGTACTGATTGAAGACACTCACTAGAATTCACAAAGAGGGAGACGTATGTGAAAAACAGGAACTGGCAGTGAACACACGCACACGAATAATAAATTGCTGTAACAATAACTTTTAACGTTGAACCACTGGCAAGCGTATAAGGGAAAACATATAAACACAGAAATGCTGTAATCAGCTGAAGCTGGGTGAAGGTTATAGAACAAAAGTGTCAATGAATGAAGAGGAAACTATTTGACTTATCTTGAAGAAATTAGTAACTAGCTCTCTTTACTTTCATCAGTAAGAATTCACTAGTTATGTTTATCTGCCTTTAGCTCTGTAAATATTGAACAGTACCAAAATATCCAATACGCCCACAGCATATGATGAGCTGTGAGAACCCACCAGATACATTTTATTGACCGTTCCTACTAGATTTTGTGTTCATAACTAAAATTATGATTACCATAATAATTCACACATTTTGTATGACCTGATGTAGCTGTAATTTTCACCAAAGGGGTATTCTTTTCTAGTGAAAAGCAGGGATAACAGTCTCATCATAATGTGGTTGAATTATACGGAAGGGGGTAGCAATCCTTCCCATACAAACAAAAATGCAGAATACTTTTTCATAAAGTTGGAATATTTTTTAAAGTCAAGAACACATTTGAATGCAGCCTAAGGAGGCTTTATTTATAAAGCACACATTCTTATAGCAAATATAAACTATGCAGATATGGACACAGATAAAATTATCAGGAGGAGAGGCTGGGGTAAATTGGAGAAATATTTTACATGAAACTATAAATATTCCTCTGAATAATTTCCCTCCAAAAATCTGATCAAATACCCATGAACTTCAACAGACTTTAGATCAAGCTCAAGCACACACAAATTGCCTTAGTATTTGGTATTACAATTTACCCCTGTACCAATCTGTTCAGTCAACAGTCTGTTGCCAGTGGGTCCCATATGTTTCTAAGCCAACCAGATCCAGGTAGAGTTTACTCACCATTTCTAGACCGAGGTGTACAGGGCACACTTTCAGGCCCAGATTTCTTATCTGATGACCTTTCTCAGCATGTGGGGGGACACTTCTCAGCTGCTCTAGACCCCAAAAATCACTGAGACCTCCTGAGCCCCCAAATCACTTATATGGCCATAAGACTGTTATGGAGAAGCTAAATGTATTCTTTGAGTTAGTCTTCATTGCAGAGTATGGGAGGGAAATTCAAACACTGGAGCCATTCTCGTTAGGTGACAAATCTGAGAAACTATCCCAGACCAAGATGTCAATAGAGGAGATTTTGAAATAAATTGGTAAATTAAACCATAAGAAGTCATAAGCATCAGATGGTATTCACCCAAGAGTCCTGAAGGAACTCAAATACCACAGTTAATAGTTCTGCAGTTATGTATGTAACCAAGCATTTAAACCAGCCTCTGCTCCAGGTGACTGGCAGATAGCATCGGCCTGCTAAACCCAGGGTTGTGAGTTCAATCCTTGAGAGGGCCATTTGGGGATTGGCCCTGCTTTGAGCAGGGGGTTGGACTAGATCTCCTGAGGTCCCTTCCAACCCTAACAATCTATGATAGCTAACAAAATGCCCATATTTAAAAAAAGGCTCCAGAAGTGATCCTGGCAATTACTGGCCTGTAAAGTCTAACTTCAGTAGCAGGCAAATTAGTTAAAACTATGCTAAGGACTAGAACTATCAGACACACAGATGAACATGATATGTTGGGGAAGAGCCAACACAGCTTTGCTGAGGTATGATTTCTCTTTACAAATCTATTAGACTTTTTTTGTGAGGATCAACAAATGTGCACAAGAGTGATCCAGTGGCTATAGTGTACTTGAACTTTCAGATAGGGTGACCAGACAGCAAGTGTGAAAAATCGGGACGGGGTGGAGGGGTAATCGGAACCTATATAAGAAAAAAGATCCAAAAATCGGGACTGTCCCTATAAAATCGGGACATCTGGTCACCCTACTTTTGGAAAGCCTTTGACCCTCACCAAAAGGATCCTAAGTAGAGTAGGCAGTCATGGGATAAGACAGAAGGTCCTCTCTTGGGTCAGAAACTGGTTAAAAGATAGGAAACAAAGGTTAGGAATAAATAGTCAGTTTTCACAGTGGAGAGAGGTAAAAGAGCAGGGTCCCCCAAGGATATTATTGGGCCTGTGCTGTTCAATATATTCATAAATGATCTGGAAAAAGGGGTAAACAGTAGGGTGGCAAATTTTGGCAAAATTACTCAAGATATTTAAGTCCAAAGCTGACCGCAGAGAATTACAAAGAACTCTCACAAAACTGAGTGATTGGGCAACAAAATATCAGATGAAATTCAATGCTCATAAATAAGAAGTAACACACATTGGAAAACAATCACAACTATACATACAAAATGATGGGGTCTAAATTAGCTGTTCACTCAAGAAAGATCTTGGAGTCATTGTGGACAGTTCTCTGAACATATTCACTCAATGTGTAAAAAGTCAAAAAAGCTAACAGAATGTTAGGGACCATTAGGAAAGGAATAGATAAGACAGAAAAATATAATAATGTCACTGTATAAATACCTAGTATGCCCACACCATCAATGTTGTGTACAGCTCTGGTCACCATATCTCAAAAAATACATTAAAATTGTAAAAGGTGTAGAGAAGGGAACAAAATGATTAGAGGTATGGAACAGCTTCCATATGAGAAAACTGAGACTGTTCAGCTTAGAAAAGAGATGATTCAGAAGGGGATATGATAGACATCTATAAAATCATGAATGGTGTGAAGAAAGTGAATATGGAAGTGCTATTTACCCCTTCACATAACACAAGAATCAAGGGTCGCTCAATGGAATTATAATGGCAGCAGTTTGAAAACAAACAAAAGTTAATATTTATTCACACAATGCACAGTTAATCTGTGGAACTCATTGCCAGGGGATGTTAAGGCCAAAAGTATAACTGGGTTAAAAAAAGAAGTAGAGAATAGGTGCATCAATAGTTATTAGCCAAGGTGGTCAAGAATGCAACTCCATGCTCTGGGTGCCCCTAAGCCTCTGACTGCCAGAAGCTGGGCCTAGACAATAGGGGTTGGCTCACTCAATAAATTGTCCTGTTCTGTTCATTTCTTCTGAAGCATCTGGTACCAGCCACTGTTGGAAGACAGGATGCTGGGCTATGACAGATCATTGGCCTGACCCAGAATGACCATTCTTATGTCCTTACACATAGTGTCTCAGGGCTCCACCTAGGCTTGCCCTTTGGGGACAATGTGTCAGGAAAACAACACAGGTATAGCCAAGGAATTTCTTAACCATAGAGACTACTCTTAAAGCACTCAAGAGTTTGAAAACAAACAAGTTTCCTCACTTGCCCTAACATTACCCTTCCTGTGCATCTGAGGTTTTTCAGCATTTCAGGCTGGGCAGAGTCCATCCTACACATCTCTCCTGCAAGTCCTTGTGAATGTCAATGGTTGCTCCTTCCCTCATGAACAGAGCAGCACCCTACTCTTAAATAGAGGCTCTGTCTCTTACCATGTGCTCCACTGGGAAGTTCCAACCTCCCTCCTACCAGACATGTTCCATCCTCTGTGAACATCCTTCAGTAGACAGTTTGCTGTTCTAGGGGGATGGGCAAGTAGTTCAGAGACAGTCAATGGCCCCAGATTACCATTTTGATGGTTTCCCTGTGATAGTCCTTCAACCAAGTGTCCAGAAATTTTCCCAGGGAGGATAGCTATCTAAGATGCAGTACAGTGCGCAGGGTCAGCTCCAGGGGTTTTGCCGCCCCAAACAGCCAAAAAAACCAGCTGTGATCGCGATCTGCGGCAATTCAGCGGGAGGTCCTTTGCTCTGAGCGGGAGTGAGGGACCCTCCACCGAATTGCTGCAGAATAGCTGGACTTGTCGCCCCTCTCCAGAGTGGCCGCCCCAAGCACCTGCTTGCTAAGCTGGTGCCTGGAGCCCACCATGACAGTACGCTGTTCTCAGGCAAGTTTAGACATGTGTTCACCAGCACACAAAACAGAGTCCATGATTTGATACAGACATCTCTCTCTCTCTCACAACTGTTCCGTCGCTTGATGCGAATTAATTGTAACCATTGAATATGGGTCCAGGAGAGGGAAAACACAGAGGTGTAGACTGCTGAGAGGACAGAGAAGAAAGACTGAGATGTGTAGGAAACGTCTCTGTCAGTTTAAGTTAACTAGAGTCTTCTTAGGAAGCACAACAGACGTTAAGTCCTCAAGAGTGACTTAGACAACATTATTATTCTAAAATGTATTGTACATGGTCTACCTGCCCAATTTCAGTCACAGTGAATATGTACCTAGCAACTGATGCAAGAAATCATTAACTCATAATAATGTAGATTTACGTTGTTACCTGCCTTTTCATATGGGTTCCAGTTACTAGGCAACACACAGCAGCTATAACAAATCTAAAAAGCAACTGTTCTCACAGAGTCGCTGATAGGGCATTCTTTAAAATGTGAATGCCCGTCTTTATACATCTCACACTAGAATTTAATGCACTGAGATCACACAGCTCAATTAAAATGCAGTGGGATAGTAGTTGCTCTTCATATCAGAAGTTTTGGCACACTTTTTACATTGCAGGAGACACTCATATTGCAACAGGTAGATGGTGATTCAATCCATTTAGACTTTTATAAAGAATCAAGTGAAAAATCAATACCACCTTCTGTACAAATAAATGCACGGACTGTTGGCACATCACAAGAAAGACTGAACCCTGAGCCTTCATCAGTCAGGATGTTATGTTTCCTACGTCTTGATAGCTGTAAGTATTTCAGTAGCAGTAAAAATGACTCATTACCTGGGACAAGTCTGTTTGAAGAAAGTGAAAGGAAAGCTGTTAGTTGTAGTCTGAGATATATATGGCATCGACCAGGAGTCTCTCTCCATTACAGTCTTCAAATCAATGCAAAAAAAAATCCCGAATGGAAGCAGAGGTGTTTATGCCCAAGATAATGGCTGGGGGTTATGTCTACACCACCTTGCAAAATCATGCTAGGTAGTTCTGCTCGTATTATACTGGAAACTATATCATGTTAATGAGCGGTTATAACTAATTGTACGCGAGTACTAGATGCCTAATTCAGACGAACGTAACTGCAATGTCCACTGTTATATTAATTTGGATGGAATAAAAATCAGCCAAAGGTGCTAATATAACCCCATCACTGTCCAGCGTTAAACACTGTTAAACATGATTCAGGGTTTAATATACAGATTATCTCAGTCTGCTTAGAACCATGGCATACCAAAGCCTTTTAACCTTTTATTAAAGATGAAGAAAAAAACAGTTAAAGCATTGAAACGTGAAATATGAAATAAGGCTTTCATTTTAACAACACCACTTGTCCCCTCTCTCTTTAGCTAGAGAGAGTTTTTAGACGGAAAAAAAAAACCTTTGTCTAACAGTCTCTGAGATGTATCAAAGATGGTAATAACAGTTCTTTTGGGGAAAAAAGAGAAGAAAGTTAGCAGAGATGAGCAGAGCTGTTTTGTTCTTGCTGTTGTTAAAGTCTCATCTCATTCCATTTCAGACAGTGATTGGGATTTAGCTGGAGCCAGTGGAGGTGGTGATGTCATCTGGGTCCCTCTCTCTGGCCGGGTCTGGCCCTGACATCTCTCAGTATCAGGATGTTGAAGGCCTGGTGTCCCAGGGGATGGTGGAGATGGCAGTCGTGATGATGTATCTCATTCAAGTAGCTAATTTTTCTCCCCAAAGTCTTTCTTTAAGAACTCAGAAAGGGAGTGGTGGGAGGAACAGCTCATCCTTTCATTATTTTGTCCACCAATTAAGCCTAGTTTCTGACACACCAGTTTTGGTTCACTGATTTCTAGTTCTACACATTTCTTGTTTACCAAGTGTGATCTTAACACAGTCCAGGAGTTACATCAGTAGGCATTTTTGTTTGGACTCATTCAGTCTATCTTCCTTTCATATTTTTTTTTCCAATTAACATAGGATGTCACAAGCCTATGATAACCTATGAACTTTAATGTATGTTTTTACATGCCAGACATCAAGGGAGTGAAGTCCCTTATCTTCAGCAGAAGCATGGGATTTAGGGAAAAAGAGAGGTAAGTGTATAGTTTGATTGATGTTGAACTCGGGAGAAACTTGGGATATAGTGTAAGAGAAACCATTTCTTTGTGAAACACTGTATAAGGAGCGTCCTGCATGACAGTTCCAAGCTCGCTGACCCTCCTGGGTGAAGTGATAGCTACTAAGAACACCACGTTAACAGACAGGTGGATCACGGCATATGTTGCCATAGGTTCTAAAGTCAGACCTGTAAGTGTAGAGAACAACATTAAGATCCCACTGAGGTGTAGATGAGCACTGATGGGAAAGTCCTGATCAGGCCCGTTATAAACCGTACTATAGCTGTGTGAGTAAAGGAGGAATGTCCTTCCACCAGAGGGAGGAAGGCACTAACCACTGTGAGGTGTACTTGCAACAAGCTAATGGAGAGTCCTGAAGTCTTCATGGACAAGAGAAAGTCTAGGATACCCTGGATGCTCACAGTGTCTGGAGAATGTTGGTGAAGTTGTGCTCAGGCGAAAAGGTGTCTCCACGTGGCCAGATAAAAAGGATTCTTCTAGAACCTGCTATTTTGTCTAACGATACCCTGAACAGGGGCTGAGCATGACTGCACTATTTCTGATGTCCATCAAAACACGAGGCTGTGAGATTGAGATGCTATATTTCCCCCCATCCTGGGTTAGCAGATCTGGGAATGGGCAGATCCTGACTGAGGGGAAAGCAGACATGCTTAGAAGTTCTGTGAACCAGAACTGTCTGGGCCATTAGGAAGTTTGGAGAATGATATTGGCTCTTCCCTGTGACCGGTGGAATGGCATGTCTGAGGTTGTTTGTCCAGGATATAAGAAGGGCATCACCCTGGAAGTTGTATCTCCATGGCTCCTCTGGAACAATATAGGGGGAGTTTTCCATTCATTTGGGATGGAAAAAGGTCCCACAGAAGAGTATCCCTTTGTGTAAATATATGACTTAGGATTGTGTCGGGAACCTCCCACTCACGGTCTGTCAAGAAGCTTCTGCTTAATTTCTCTGCAAAGGAGTTGTGAATATCCAGATGGTCAATGTCCAGAACCCAATGTCCTCCAGTTGTGGGCAAAGAGTGTGAGATGCACACCCACCCCTACTCCCTCCACTCCAAAAAAAAAAAAAAAAAAAAGGAGGCAG
The DNA here is from genome assembly GCF_003597395.2 of Chelonoidis abingdonii. Classification (NCBI taxonomy): domain Eukaryota; kingdom Metazoa; phylum Chordata; order Testudines; family Testudinidae; genus Chelonoidis; species Chelonoidis abingdonii. The sequence goes on from NC_133776.1 coordinate 14,339,311, forward strand.
GGGATGAGTTAGGTGGCATCAGCGGTGGTACATGGATCTCGACCAGTAAGTCAAAAATGGCCCTTGGCCAGTGATTGAGAGTGAGTAGAGGTTGTGGCAGTAGAGAGGGCTGAGAAACCAGACTTATGAATCCTTTGTCAATTGTGCAGATGCTTGGATGGGCTCTGGTAGTAAAGTGCATGAGCAGGAGTTGGCCATAATCTACAGGACTGTCTCTAGGGTTTCCTCCTGGGGACTGGAGCTTAAATCTCCAGGCAACTGGGCCTCAACTCTCTCTGCAGAGTATGGCTATCTCCTCTGACTCATCCGTGTCCAAGAATTGCTCTGTTGGTAGAAGCAATGCTGTTGATACCAGGGCATTCCAGCCAGATGCTTGGTGGTGGGATGCTCCTGGGACATGGATGTAGACTCCTCTTCTGGACTCAGGACATCCCTCAGGAGAGCCAGGGCAGAGAAAAGCAGACACTGTGGACAAGCGAGGAATATATCCAGCAACATTATGTAAGTCTGCATACACCCTGGTGTCCAAGGGGTTACGGCAGTCAAGTCTGAAAGACCTGGTGCATCTGCATCAGCCAAACAATCCTTAGATGAATGAGATGGTACAAACAATAGGTCTACCATAGATGGAACTAGTGAACATCAGTCCTTACAGTTCACAGCAGAGCTTTCTTTTTTTACTTGCTTTATCCTCCAGTTTGGGGGTCTTCAGCAGTGCTGGTTCCTGCATGACATCTCACTTACCCCACCTGCACAGGCTTGGGGATAAAACAATCTCTTATGAACAGTCCTTGACCAGGATCTGCCCTTATGCCCATGAAAGTGCTCTCTACCCTCATGTGGAGTCCTAGAAGAAGGGTCCTTTGGCTTAGGAGTTGGGGCTCCATCCCAAGGCACTTGCTTGGAGAGGCACTGCTGGTTAGCTGAGGTCAGTGTACAATGAGATCTCCTTGTCCCAGATCACAGAGGTGCCTCATAGCTTTCTCCAACAGGTTCTTTCATGAATTCTGACTGGGAAGGAGAGAGACAGTGCACTTTGCAGAGATATGTGCCTCACCGAGAAAGTAAAAGCAGTATTGATGTTAGTCACTGATGGAGGAGTGGGTGAGGGCAGGAAACCCAATTCTTCAATCTCAAGACTCTGGGCACAGTCCTGGAGCCAGACAAAAGTTCCCCAATCAGGAAGAAAGAAAGATCTATACTAACTATGCTATAAACTTTAACTCGGATAAACTACTTACAGGATACAGCCAACACGCTCATATTCCCATGAAACACTACAAAGCTGCATGGTTTCTGCCTAGCTATCTATACAGACAAACCAGAATCCCTTGCAGACTTCTCATATAAAAGAATAAGTGGAATAAACTTGAATTATAAACCTGTTATAATATATAGTTTCTGTAATCCATTCAAAACTTCTCCTACAAAGCTATCAGGTTAGTCCATGCAGCAACTGACCAAATTAATGGTCATTATAAAGCAATATATTCTCAGTAGGACACTATTGCATGTATGTGGTACTGTCGTAGACATGTTAGTGCAAGGCTATTGAAGAGACAAGATGGGTGAGGCAATATCTTTCATTGGACCATCTTCTGTTGGTTAGAGAGACAAGCTTTTGAGCTTACACAGAGCTCGTCTCTCTCACTAACAAAAGTTGGTGCGATAAAAGATATTACCTCACCCACCTTGTCTCTCTACAGTCCTTTTTATTACTTTGAGCAATGCAATACATGACTCGCACTGCAAAGTTATAGTAACACAGGAACACATGGCAGATACTTCAATTTGTGACCAAGAGGTCTACATTGTGTTCTGAGGATCTACAGTGTCAAACCTGGCTGTCTATGTTTTGCATAAATTATCACAAAATATAGCTTAATGAGTCTGGTTGGTAGTCACCTTTATTTACAGAAATCCAGCCAATTCAATAACTTTGTAATACCAAAATAGATTACTTCTGAACACTTAACATTTACAGTATGCCTAACCACGCAGTCTGGCACATCTCTACGCTGCTGGAAGTCTCTGCTCAAGAGAAGATGAAATAGGAAGGTCAGGACTGAGGTGCACTGGATGAATAGTGAGCTAGCTAGGTTTTGCTCAACCCAGTGTTTAGTGCATCCATTTCATAAGCTTTTAACTCATTTACAATTAAAAAATAGAAAGCTGACTTCAAACTATTGAAACAAAAATTAATCCCTTCCACAATATTTTGACGAAGTGAGCCGCTGCATTAAACTGTCCATCTAGGAGTTATAGAATGTTTTCTTCTGCAGCAACATCACATATTAATGAGCTTATATGGATACTGGGCAATTTTGCCTGCAATTCTCACAGGATGTGCTTGTAAATGAGGTGACCACCTCAGTGAAGCAATCCTATTAATTAACAAAGAAATGTATTAAAGTATAACCTCATCTAAAATAGCAAGCAACGGAATCAGCTACAGTTAATTGTTAATGCAGCACTTACAGAAGTGTGGGGTGCAAAGAACTAGTGGGGGTGGATGGGCAGGCACAGCTAATGTATAAATTAAGATGTGTATTAAATAGGCCTTTAACACTACTTGGTGGGATTGCAGGGGGGGAATATGATTAGTTTTATTTTCCCTGAAGGGGAGCTCAGCTATGATACACTTGGGAAACACAGGTAACAGACAATAGTCTGTCATGAATGCTTACACAACATTGGCCCGAATCCTGCCTGATGCTAACTCAGCCTGATGTCAAAGCGCACTCTTCATAGATGAGGTGCTGAGTGCCCTCAGACAGAGATTCCCAAATTTCTAATTTAAAGTTGTCTGTTAAACAATGGCTGTGAATAATTTTTCTTATGGGGCGTAATCATCATCAGCAGACTGCATTGTTTTGAAATGCAACGTTTAAAATTAATGCTGTTTTTACTGGATAGCATAGGCCGGTGGGTAGAACTACCAGCCGCGGACTATGGGAAAAAAAAGCTCTCACCAGCGGCTGAGTTTCATTCTTTTTTCCCCACTGCTTTCTTTTACTGATTCATAAACAAAAAGTCAGAAAATAAGCAAAAAAGAGTCAGAATAGCCCTCAGAACAGTGGGTCCCTATTGCCAGAAAACTACACAGCTTCTCAGCCATCCAGGATACGGAAAGTCACATTTTACCCTTTAGATATGGGACTGTCACAGCCACTTCCCCATCTCCCATGAAAGAGGCAGGGGGCTGGGTTAACCTTTCATGCTCTGGGGCTTGTAGAGCACCTCCCTCTCTCTCTCTCTCTCTCACACACACACACACACTTTCTGTCCCCTGATGGGAGGAGTGTGACATTCAGAATCAGGTGTCTGGTGCAAATATGAAATTAAAGTTCCCTTTCTGTGACTATTCCACAACGTTTGTTTAAAATTTGCCAGTTCAAGGCCCCAGCCAAAGCTCTTTTAAGTCAATGGAAACACTCCCGTTGAAGACAATGGAGCCTTGATCAGGTCCTCAGGAAACATACCAATAATTAAACTCATTGGCTAAAATATTCATAGAAAGTGAACACAAGGAGTGTGAATAGAGTTACAGCAAATTCATTGAATGTTTTGAATACAAAATCAAAGTTTGTCTTTTTTGGTTTATTCCAGTCTCCTTCCAGTTAAGAAACTATGGAAAGTCAAAGAATAACAGCAAAAGAATGTCAGTTTAACTTGATTAGAGCTAAGGCTGAGCAAATAATTAAAAACAATCTCCCAGGAGGTGTCAGCTGCTATGCTTTAATGCCCCCATATTGCAGTTAAGCCCAACCCATGGAGAGTTTCTACCAGTTTGGAAAAAGTCACAGCCTATTGACATTTATGCTGAGAAATCCCTTATGGAGATTCTTATTTAATAACTTCCCAAGTCATTGAAAATCTCTAATGGGTGATCATCCTAAGTGACAAGTGTGTTATCAGTGCCAGTCACTCCCTCCCGTTTCATTCTTTTCCAACAGATGAGCATGAAAGACGACTTCCCTTGGGAACCCACAGAGTGAAAAGCCTGATTCAATCAGCCCACCCAGGGAATAGCATGAGGCAGAGATGATGAGAGTGAGGGCATCTCTATTTTCCAACGCAAGTTGCATTGGTATAAAGCTGCCACCATTAATATAGCGCTTGTGTTCATGCATTCTTGGCTACAGTGCTATATGTACACCGAGAATGCTTGTTTTGATGCATAGTTTTGGTGCCCCATGGTTAGATATCCAAGTATGCAACTCACTACTGTTCAGCACTCTGTCTTTTTGGAAGTTTTGGCAATGCATGGTGGGTCAGAAACGAGTCATGCTGGAGTGACTGGGACTGGGGGGGGTCAAGTTCCTATCAGACAACTTTCTCCATCCCACAATACCATAATTTTTATACCTATTTTGAAAATACCTCACACCCACCCACAACGTGTTGCTATCCACCATCTGTGACAAAAGTATGGAGCCTGCACAGTTTTGCACTACTGTCATGAACATTGCAAGCACAGGACACACGATCCTCCAATATTTGCAGCACCATACAACGAGCTAGAGGAAGACGACAATTTTGTGGAGGGTAGATGACACTGGGACATAGCGAGAACCAATTCAAGATTGTTGGTGGAGTTCACGGAGCAGCTGCAAAGGATGGAGTACTGCTACTGGGCCTAAGAAATGAGTACTGACTGATGGGATTGCATCATAATGCAAGCTTGGGATGATGACTAGCGGTTGCAGAACTTATACAAGGCCACATCCTGGATTTGTGTGCCGATCTCAACTCAGCCCTTTAGCCCAAGGATACCAGATGGAGAGCTGCACTGACAGTAGAGACCTGAGTGTCAATCACACTGAAAACTTGCAATGCTGGATTGCTACACCAGTCAGTGGGAAGTCATTTTGGAGTTGGAAAATCCACTGGAGGGAAGGAAGTTATCATGCAAGTGTGCAGTGCCATTTATCATTACCTGCTACGCAGGACTGACTCTGAGCAACTTACAGGCCATAGTGGATGGACTTACAGCAATAGGGTTCCCGAACTGCAGCAGAGCAATAGATGGCACACATCCTTATTTTGGCACCAGATCACCTTGGCAGTGTACATCAACAGAGAGCTATTTTTCTATGATGAAGGAAGTGCTGATGGATCACCTGAGACACTTCATAGACTTCAGTGTTCACTAGTCAGGTAAGGTGTAAGAACATAGAACTATTCAGAAAACTACAAGCAGAGACTTGCTTTCCCAGTTGGCAAATGACTACTGCGAATGTTGAAATGCCAATAGTGATTCTGGGGGTCCTCGCCTACCCAGCTCCCTGACTCACAAACCTGTGCGCCTGCCACAGACAGCTCCAAGGAATGATTTAACTACCAGCTCAGCAGGTGCAGAATGACAGTTGAATGTGCTTTTGGATCTCAGTGAAAAAAAAAATCCCCTTTGTTATAGCTGCCCTCTGTGTCCTGCATAATATCTGTGAAGCAAAGGGGAGAAAGTTGTCACTGGGGTGAAGGTGAAGCAACTGTCTGCTGAGTTTGAACAGCCAGACATGAGGGTTAGCAGAAGAGCTTAACACAATGCTATACAAAACTCAGAAGCTTTTATACAGAGAGCCACAGTAATCCATTCGGGTGTACTGTGCTCTATCTGGCCCTGCAGTTTGGGGGTCTGTTAGGAATTATGTGGTGAACATCTATGAATGCAACACTGACAATATGTCTTTTGATTTTGTGGTGAGTGCTGTATACTTATGATTATTACACTGTGTTTGTCACTGATCCTATGAGTTGTGTTGCTGTACAGCAACACCTAACTCGGTGCTTTCACTAATGCCAGGCATTTGGTAGCATACGTTGGGAATGAATAAATAAAGATGAATCATTTTCTAAAGAACAGAGTTTTATTGAGTAATGAAAACACACAAAAAATGCAATGCAAGTTAAAAGCAAATACATTAAAATCTTAATAAATTTATGAAACAGAGCTTAAAAAAGGAAAGAGAACATCAATGTCAATTTTAGCTATACAAACATCATATGTGACTCTGCTCAGTGTATGTGCAGCTGCGGTTGTCCTTAATGTTTTCCAGTATGGAGGCTAGGGATGCCATGAGGAATGTTGGAGGAGGAGAGGGGAGTGTATAGAAGAACTATAATGGAGTTCTCCATGAACCACAAAATGAGGCAAGCCTGGAACAGTTGATCGTCTAGGTCTGAGTTTACAGCACCTGCATTTGTTGCTGGAAAAGCCCCATTATGCCCTGCTCCATCCCCCTTTCCTTTTCCTGCTGGGACTTTCTCCTGTCCACTCTTTCCTTCTCCATACAGTCCACAATACTCATCCTCCAGACCTTGTCCAGCGTCTGATGCCTCACTGGGTGGCCAGATCTCATTGTACATGTCATCTCAAGTCCTCTCCTGTCTCCTCCTTATCTGTTTCCTACAGTGGTGCCTACCTAAGTTATCACCAACTAGCACAGGAAAGCATCCTAACACAGAGGCAAAAATAAGGCTGCCATCCCTAGAAACCGTTGAGAGAGGATTGCAGAGCACTTCCATGAAAGTTTCACAGAGATCTCTTAGGAGAATTCCAGGGACATCCCTGGATACATAAACTGTGCCACATGTTCCCCTCTCCTCCTTGCCTAACTCTATAGGGGAATGAACAGCAGATAATGCTACCTCTCTTTGTAGATCCACTACCTCTTCTAGTAATCAATAAGTCTACAGCTAAGTCCTGTTAAGTTGGAGCCATCAGCACTGTAATAGGTGAGCCTATAAATTTATTTCCCAAGGTTCCTTCCCCTGCATCGGGTTCACACGTGCTCGACTGCCAGGACTGACCAGACTGTGGTGGAGTCTCAAACAGGTATTGGCTCATAGCATGACTAGACTGGCTCCCATAACCTTAGATCCTCCTCCTCTTCCTTATCCTTGCTGTTCATGCCAGAAGCGTTTGACTTGGGTTCCTCAGAGATATCCACAGTGGTGTGCAGGGTATTGGTGGGGTCTCTGCCAAGTATGGGATGCAGGCTTTTGTAAAAGGTCTGCAACTCAGCATCAGATCCTGTTGGCCTCCCTGGCCTTCTGACATGTGTGCCGCAGTTCCATCACTGTCACATGGCACTACTGCTGATCCCCTTCTCCTGTATCTCCTGTGCAATCTGCTCATAGATGTCCATATTTTTATGGCTGGACTGTAGTTGTGAATGCACAGCCTCTTCTCCTCACAGACCTAGGAGATCCAATATCTCCTGTCTACTCTAAGCCAGAGTGCATCTGGAGCATGTACCTGGCATGGACAGTTGCACACAGCTGCTCAGGAAAAGGCATTTCAAAAATTCACAAGGTTTTAAGGGTGGGAAATGCTTCTGGTTTGTCACAGTAGAGTTTGCAACTGTGACCAGAGCAGTCAGTGTCAAGCATTGTGGGACAGCTGGTGGACTGTTATGGTTAACTTAAGTAACAGTGCCTATGTTCACACTGCATCAACCTCAACCATGGCTCAACATCGCTAAGGGAAGTGGTGTTGCCATGTCAGCGTAACAGTGCACTTAAATCTGTGAGAGACAAATTCAAATGTTGACACATGCAGAACTAGGGAGATAAAAGGCAGTTTACATTGGCCTAACTTTGTAGCGTAGCCCAAACCTGAGAAAACAGGAAAGAATATTGGTCATGAATTAGTGGCTACAAGACCACAGAAGTTTTAAGCTCCAGTCTACACCTATACATTAGATTGACCTATCTACACGGCTCAGAAGTGTGAAATTTTTTGCATTGTGTGTGAAGTAGTTAGGTTGACATAACTCCCACTGTAGACACTGCTACATTGATGGAAGATTTCTTCCGTCAGTCTAGCTACTGCCCCTTGAAGAGGTTAACTACATTGATGGAAGCACTCTTTCCAAAGATGTAGTTCATGTCTACATGACAGCATTACAGTTGCCATGCATAACTGTGCAGCTATAACCACTGCAGTGTAGACAGGGCATTTAGTTACTCAGGGCATTTAGTTACTCAGAAGCTTTTAAAGTTTTATTGGTTAGCTCTCATTTCCCCAAACTGTAAACAGAATAAGAACCATCAATTCTTCTGCTGACTCTTGTTTAAACTCTGCTTCTTCTTACTCAGCTGGGAAGAACAGACTTGCAAGCTGAAAGATTAAAGAGGCTCAAGGAAAATTTCAATAAAAAGTTCCCATTCTTCCACATAACAGTCACTAGGATTTCATTTATAGACTCTACAGCTAATGAGATGTTATCTTTTCTGGATTTATTACTGCTACAGCAGTTAAACTAGATAGTTTAACAAAGTAGAAATTCTGCTACAAGTACAGACATATCCTGCACCAGAAAAAGAGTACCAAAAGACCAGTTCGCAGAACGCAGTAAATTTGCCTTTCAACAATTAATCAGGAAGTGACTGAATAGACCAATAGCAGAATTCTTTCCAAGGAGAGAGACACTCATTATGGCCTGCTTTATAGTGTTCAGTAAATGGGATCAGAAGAGGGAGAATGTGTTTCCTGAGAAAGCTGCTAATTGAGAATCCAGTGTTAACTGAAGAAAATGAAGCCACTAAACTGCATACATATATGATTTGTGGATAATTAACCTCTAACAAAGACTGTACTATGGACACAAGCACTAAATGTTTCTCTCTGCCTAACAACAAAACCTCCCTTGCCGAGCTTTAACTTCAGCCATATCTTCCTCATCTATATGAGGATCTCAGACATTGGGGTAGCTAGGCAAAAGCAGTATTAGCCAAGATGCTGAAGAAGAGAGAGTAGCATCCGGTCTACATATGGGTGGCATCAGAGACAATTTAGTTTCTCCATTTCTCATACCAATTGCACACAACTACTGCAGAAGTACAAAGGAAAGAATAAAACCCAGTGATACTGCATAGGTGACAGCAATGAGGGAAGAAAGAACTGCAGTTGTCCATCTTTATGATCAGATGACAGAACTCGAGGAAGGATTCAAGCTACAGTTGAGGAGAAATCCAGAAGTATGAGCATGGTTTGCCATGGATCAGCACCACCACTGTTGTTTCTGTCCGTTATCCTGCCCTGAAATCTGACTGCCCAGATACTGACTGGGAACAGATATGTTTTGAAAGGGTTCTCACTTTGTTTCTCAATAAGCTTGCTTACAGAAAGGAAAATGGCATCTCTTCCCAATATAATACGGTGTTGGTTCAATTCTCGCTCTGAGGAAAGAGTCTATCTCTGAATCATCAGCAACATCTGAGTTTTCCCTAGAGGATCTCTCAGCAATTTTTCACCAAGGATGGGCGATTTTTGCACTCAAATCCTATTAGGCTAATTTGGATCTCTGTGCATCTAACATCAATTAAATTTGTTTTACTCTCTGGTAATGTCATAGCTTTGCATAAACATTGCTCAAGCTTTTATAATTATTATAGGACTCTCTTTATAGTATCATTTTGGTCCTATTTTAACAAATATAAACAGGGTTTGTTCATTTTTTTTAACCAAAAAACCTCTGAATTCATGTACAATTTATTAGATCTTTGGTTGATTAAATATTTAATAAATTATTTCAATACAACTCTTAAGTTAGAAATATTGAAATTAGTCATGTAAAAATGGTTTTAAACTCAAGCACTAGAAATGCACATTTTGTGCACTTCATTTCATTTCATAGTCTCCAAGAACTATTACAATTTTTAATAAACTTGTATCTGGGATTTGAAGCCAAACACTTATGCTCAAAATGCATGAATTGATTAACTAAAAGACACCCAAAGTGGTAATAAAATGTATTCCCCAGTGGTATATTGCAATAAGGTTGTAAAAAAATTATGTTTTATTAATCCAGTTGCAATTAAAGAATACAGCTGTCCTATTTGCATCCCAATGCCCCACTTTCAGGAAGAGGACAAATATTTTTCATTATATATTGCCTACTGGCAAACATTTTTCTTGGTCCAGGAGTGATGTCTCCTGGGCATGGCTGCTTCTTGTTATGATTGCAAACGGAGTTCTACAGGTATCATGGGCTTGCAAATGCTAAGAGTCTCTTTTTTTCTTACGATATTGCACAATTCAAAGAGAATGATAAATTTTCTGCTGAAATCAATGAAACTGAGCAACAGATACACACACACACACACACACACACACACACACACCCCATGACATTATCTGATTAACAAGCCTGTCAAAACATCTTTAATTTACTTGGAAACTCTACTCATAAATCAGTGTTGTAGCCTCAATCTTTTTATTAACATCACAAATTAAAAGGTATAGTTGTGACTGACAACCACGACAAATACTGAGCAGAATTTAAAAATATCTTTATTATCTAAGATTTTTTTTAAAAAATCCTTAAACGCTTAGTAATATTCTGCTACATTCTTCTAAAAAGCCTTCTTCCTTTTGAATGTACTATTATTGTAGAAAATTATATGAAAATCATTACACGATCCTGCTCTGAAATCAATGGGAGTCCCGTCCTCACCGCTGACTTCAGTGGTGGTAGAATCAGGCTCTATGTTCTTAGTTAAAGGGCCTACAGTGGCCGTATAGATCAAAAGAGTTGGAAGTGGTGTATGCTTAAGTGAAACACATCATCATTTCTCTAAAAAGATATAGCCACTGTGTTTCAGCCAGAATCCAATACAAAGTGATCACAAATAATATTTGAATTATATCCATCACAAACCCCAAGCTAACTCAATTTTGAATATGACCTTAATAACACTAACTCTAAAATGAACACTTCAAACCCTTTCTTTAAAGTAAACTTTGAATAAAAAAAAATGTTTTGCAGCCCACAAAGGAGATTATTGCTAGCTACCTTTAATAAGGCTGCCATCATTTTCTATCAACTTTTTTGACAACATATTGAGCACAGCAACAAACAGCCCCTCAAATGCAATACTGCTGCAAGCCACACTAATGAAAACAGCTGCGTTATCTGTTATAGGTGTCAAAAAAGGTGAAAAAATAATCAGATTTAATAAAATGACCAAGATCGTAGGAGCAGCAAGAGATAAATAATTAAATAGCCTTGGAACCCACGTCTGATGTCTAGAACAGTGAAGCCAAAGCAAATATTTGAGCAGAAAGGCTGACAATACACAAATAAAATCTAAGGAACAGAAAATTACCGTTTTATTTTTTTAAACTTTAGGTTACATTTTAGACTTTTCCAAGTTTGCTATTATTATTCACCACTCAAGACCTCTAAATTCACACCTGTAATGTCCACATGGGGGAGTTATGGTCCAGCACTTTAGTGCTCACTGCTATGCAAAGCCCTTTACTCCAACCTGCCAGTCAACGTAAGTGTGCCCTAAACTCATGTGGCCTTCACACTGCAGTGAATCTTACTGACTGCATAAACGGAGGTTGCAATGCTGTCACTTACTGAGCTTCACTTGCAAGTTCTAAGTGTCCTCTACTCTTACTGAAGTCCAGTGTGCGCTTAAGGTGGCCTCTGCATTCTGTAGCATCGAGGTCCTAGGAATGTAAAGAATTCTTTTAACTGGGTAGCACTAAGCAAGTCAGGAGCAGAGCCAAGTATTTTCAACATTATTCACAAATGTTTTGGCAAGTTCCAAACCGGGCTTCAATCTAAGCAGATTCATACCCTATTTCTGATGTTCTCTTACATCCTTCCTTCACGCAAAATATCGTTTGCCACCCCCAAGTACAAAGAGCAGCCTTTCAGGGGGCAGGAGGAGGGACAATAGTTCCAAAGGAAAATGATGTTTCTCAACCTAAAAGGTGGTTGACTGCGCTCCATTTCCTAGTACACGTCTACAAATGGATGACTTTACTAAACTGAGAGAATACTTGATCTCTTCTCACCCCGCTGCTAATTAGGACACCATTTTCTTACAAATGGAAGATCCTTTTTTCCCCACTGGTATCTCCTTAGATATGAAGAAAGTCAGCACTGTCATCCCTCCTACTATCTTGCACTCTACAGCATTATTTTCACACTGTAGCAGATGGATACTCTACTGCATCGAAACCAATCTCAAGTCTTCTGAATTAATGTCTGACTTCAATATCAGTTCTGTAATGAGGATCTTTGGGGGATGACAGAATTATTTAAAAAATCAGGTATGGAAAGTCACCAGCAGCACAGGAGATGGAGCAGTTTGGAGCATCCTCTCTTCCCACAGCTATAGGAGAGTCTATCATTCTTTCAGGAAGGAAATTAAATCTAGTAGCGATAACGCTGTTATTTATCTAAGAAGTGTCAATAAGCTTCAATTTGCCTTTTATATCAGTATTTATTTTTTAGATCAACTTAGTAATTCTCATGCTGAAGAGATGGCCCCTACTGAACAGATTTCTAGGTGGACAGTCTAGCAATTTTTATTCACTGGATCCAGAGAATGGCTTCAAAAGAAGGTTTTGTCTAAGTAAGGATGACAAGAATAGGCCCCAACACTGGGATTTCAGGACTGATTTGTAAAAATACGATTATCATCCCCAGCTTCAGTCAAACAATCACACTGGATCCAAAGATCTGGGTCAGTTTGTATCCATACTTGATCCAAGATCTCTTCCACCCATTAAAAAAGTCTTCCCTGTCTTTTGCTGAAATCCTGCTACGGATTTCCATCATGAGGACTCTGCAAACCTGCCAATCTCTGCTGAGCTGGCTGCTGTCTTGAAATCTTACACTCTCTGTAGCATTTCCAGGAGCAGAGGTGCATGCTATGCGTGGTTCTCATTGATCCAAAGAAGCCTCACAATAGGGAGAGAGAGAGAAAAAAAAATCTAAGAAAAGAAAGAACAAAAAGAAAAGGTAGCACCAAAATAAAGTGAACATTTCACCAAGTCACATTCATCAAAAAAAATATTCAGAACCATTAAATACATATGTGATAACTTCAGTAACATTTGAATATCTCAACACTGAAAAGTTGTTACTTGCCATGACTGACAATTTCTCCCCTTCACAACAGAACAAGAAAACATGCTGCTCTCTCTCCCCACATCCCATACTCCCTCATCATCATCTACATTTCTCACAGAGAGACAAATACAGAATTCTAGTGACTTGCATAAGGCTACACTGCTTTTCAGTATGGGAGATAGGATTCATACCATGGAGTTATCAACTCTCAGTTCTGTGGGTAGCCCTGTAAACCAGGATGCCTCAACTTTAAAATCTCAGGGCCTGACCCAAAGGCCACTGAAGTCAATACAAGTCATTTCCATTGATTACAGAAGTTTTGGATCGGACCTTGAATTAAGCAAAATAATCTATGCCTCCTTACCTCACATCAATTATTTCCTTACATAAAGCTGGATTATACCACCCATAGGCAGGTTGTGTAGTACTTTATGCTACAGGTAGTCTCACTGAAACTACCAAGGTTGTCACTATTGTAAAAAGGCAAATTCAAATAAAGATAAAAATAAAGATGGTCCTAACAAAGAAGCCAAGTGTGACACAAGTCAAGTCTTGCCATGTGCAGGCCACGAAGGTAAACAGGCCCATCTAAAGTTTAGTGGACTAAACTAGAGGACTCCATTTTGCTTCCATGCAATGTTTTCAGGAAGTAAGTTGGTTTCTTCTGTCTTGTATTTATTTGGCATAAAAGCTGCAATTTTTCTCAAGATTTTTTTTAGGACTTCATTCCCTTGTTTGTCAAAACATTTAGTAAAGGGACCATTTATTCTTTGTATTGATTAGACCAAATGTGGCTTATACATAATTCAATGTACATGGATAGAAGTCTTTATTATACAGCACTGTGCTAAGCATTAAGAAATTTGCATTAAATTCTAGCATACTTGATGATGATAATAGTAAAACTCCATCAAGGACTCCATGCATGCAGATAAACTTCGGTCAGCAAGTTCACATCCAGTAGCTAATTAGAAGCTTCTGATATTTGAGTAAGAAATAGAAACATTAGAATGTAAGCATGGCTCCAATCTCAACATCCTTGGAGGGCTAGATTTTTATTTTAGTTGCAGCTCTGAGGAAGGGTGGTGTGCCTAGGTATAGCACTCAAAAGGATTATGTCTGAGAGTCACAAATTTCTCCTTGCTCCTGGAGGGTGGTGATTTGCCATGCTGGCCAGCACGATCCTAACTTTGCAGATGATATAGGTCTGTCAGACAAAGATGATAATGCTATGAAAAAGACCACTACCAATGTCAAATATGAGGCTGCAAAAAGTAGGATTAAGGATCAGCCAAAAGAAAATGAAAGTCAAGATCATTGAAAGAGGAGTCAGCAATTATGTTGCCCATATGATTGATAGTGAAGAATGTGTCATGGTTAACGAGTTTATAAATCTTGGAAACACAATTAGTGCCGATGGCAAACCCGAGCAGGAAGTGGAAGCAAGAATTGGAAAGGCAAGTGGAGCCTTTTCAAGACAGGCAAATGTTTGAAAAAATAAGGAGATTCACAGAAGAACTAGGACAAAGTTGTGCTATGCTATTTTGATACTCACATTGTTATTTCATGCTCTGAAACTTGGCAAATGCTAGAAACCCACAACAGGAAACTTCATTTATTCCATAGTGATGCTTGGGAAGAATACTTGGCATCTACTGGTGGGAAAAAGTAACCATTGCTGATATGTTACAAAGGACTGGCCAGCAGACCAGTAGAGACAATAATTTGATGTGGTTTGGACATGTACAGATATCAAAAAACTGTATTCCTAGACAAGCCCTTGACTGAATAGCAGCTGGTGGAAGACGGAAAAGAGGAGGACAGCAATGACATAAGAAAACCATTGAGAAAGTTGCCACTGTTATGGAAACAGATTATAATTGAGCAAAAACCATGGCATTAGACAGACAGAGGTGGAAAGACGAGGCTGCCTCATGTCACAAGGCATGAGATTGTCTAAATAACTATACAGCAAGTGGGAATTGGAAAGATGAATCCAAGGCTCTGCCTACTCCTTGCTCCTCCCTGCTCACTCCTTCTTTATGCCAAGGTCTGGATAATCCAGGTAGAAACATAACGAGATGTTTCTTAACTCCATTGCATGGACATGTAGTCCAAGTCACAGTCGAGTCCTAATTTTGGGGACGTTTAGAAGTGAGAAGGGACGTTTGTCCTCTTGAGTCATTGCTCTGTTTCCATGGGAGTAAACAGTTCACTCCAGATCTGAAGATCTGTGTGATTTTTATTAATAAAGTTATATGGTAATTCTTTATAGTGAGAAAAATTTGACTCAAAAATTAGAACGGTTCTGATGTGTTAGACTTTGCTGATTCAGCCTTGGATTTTTGCCACAGGTGCTCTAGCCTTCTCCCCTCTTACTTTGTCTATCATCAGTCATTGGCATATTATGGTGAGCTGTGAGGATAAAGCCAGCAGAGAGACCGTTTAGTGACCCCTGGATCAATAGTGAAGAAAAAAGATCTTTTAAAAATCATCAGTAGATTGGTTGGTTGAACAATATTCTCCCTCAAGGCTGTGTGGAATCTTTTTATGTTATCTGCCTCCTTGTTTGGACTTTTTCATTGTAGTATTTGAATGTATGTCTAGCATCCTACAAGGATAGATCATCAAAACAAGTCCCACTCCTCGTAAATGATGAACCTCGTATGAGACCTCAAACAACATGGGACAGTGGCGAATCAATGAAAAGTATAAGATCCACTTTTCTCATCTTCAGTCTTAACCCAAATTTCAGATCCAGAGTGTGCCCAGGTTTATAAGCAGAGACAGTGACTCCCTGGGACAATCCTATGGTTCTTATTATTGTCATGAAATTCTGAGCTTGTCTAGAGGCATGCTTATCTGAGTTGGTATTGAAATCACCAAGTGCAATTAGTCTTAATGACTCCGGCACCACTGGGCCTTCACACTGGAGAAGAGTGACCTATAAACCATTACCTGGTACTCAAATATGAAGTACGTGCATTTAATTAGACCTGTCTTTGAAAAGAAATAAGTTTTAACAATAGGATGTATATGAAGTGAAATGAAAACTCATCTGAGTATAAAACTACCATAAACTGTAGTTTAACTTCACACTCAATGAGACGCTGTTTAAGAGGTAGATATGTAGTTACTAACATTCTTATGGATCCTAATGTGCTTTGCAAACTGTTTTCCTATACTACCAGTGAAATGTAGTCATTTCTGGGCTGGAGGATGAATACTAGTTGGTAAATCTTTGTCCCAGGACACAAAGGCAAAACCCTACTTCTGTTTGTAGTGACATGAGATCATAAATGTCCATGCACAGTGGGTAAGATGGGTGCTTTTAAGGTCTCTTTCAAAAAGCTTACAATAAACTGTATTGTACTCATTTTTCTGAGATTCCACATAAAATATTAGAAGGAATGATAGAACTATCATACTGATGAATGGCTGCATTCAATGACATTGAAGAAAATTTATGCTACAGCAACTGTCAGTAAAAACGTTAATTAATCAAAAACACTTACATACCAGTTTCTAAATTGATTTTCATTAGTGTCCCATCAATACTACATTAGTTTATCCTTGCAATTAATGACAACCGTTGACGCAGACATGCACACAGAAAAGTGATACAATAAACTCTTCAGATTCACTTATTGTTTGTAATTATAACTTATCTTGGGCTTTTCTATAATTTTAATAAAATACTGATATTATTTTCCTTCCTAGGACTCCATATGTATTTTCAGAAACTTCTCAGAGACCTCTAGAAGGTGGAAAAAAGGGCATGCTTCTGCATCTCCAAAACCCCAGAGAACAGTACCAAAAAGTCTGAGAACAACCCCCAAACTATAGTTACACTTTGAGGCGGAGGTGAAATCCTGGCTTTATTAAAGATAATGGCAAAACTACCATTGACTTCAAAAAGGCCAGGATTCCACCCTGTTTTCTTCTCTGCGTTGCTCCCTATTCAACATCTTTAAAGTCAATGGATTAGCACAAAGTGTAAAGTCAGGGGAGAAAGTAACCCATTCTCTTCTTGCCTGATTTATGTTGTGGACACGTATCAAAGCACTTCTCCATGGGTGGAATGAAGCCCCTTTGCAGCAGTATACTATGTATGCTGTGCATTCTAATATGTAAGGTTACCACCTGCTTTGTATTGAATGTATTGATAATGCGAGACTGATATTTAAGTCTGTGATGCTTTGGGGGTCAGCCCAGATCAGTACCTGCCCTGCCAGCCTGGATACCTTAAATGCTGCTGTGATTCACCAAGAGCCAACATGCAGGTCACAGCCTGGTTTCCACTGCCTAGTTACTTTTTGCAAGGTGATCCCACACCCCCAGTCCCGAATTTCCTCAAAACTGTCTGCTCTGTAGTCTCCAGCCCTCTCCTGGAACACTCTCAGACATTAAGTTCACTGCTCCTGTAAAGAGATGGTAAACAGCAGCTTATTAATTCAACTAGGTGCTCAGCTTGTTGTGTCCACCAGTGAGCTGACACCATGTACATTTCTTTCAGTTTCTTTCTCCTGTCATGATAGTTAAGAGGCTCTCTCTCTCACTTGCTAGTTGGATAGATTTATTTACCTTTTATGTAAATTTACCTTCATTGTCTCTGTCTGATAACCAGACTGGTCAGAGAAACAAATACATATTCCTTTGTGTAGGGAAGGTTGTGATTATTCATTCCTTGCCAAACGCATTTTAAGAACATAATTCTAGCTTATATTTATAACTCTTTAAACACACCCTGTACATACATCACACAAGACTATTAATGATCAATGAGTTAATAGTTTTTCAATGATATTACATGCCACATTTTGGGTGTATATCATGACAACAGGCCTGACAAGAGTTGCTGACACAGAGTAGTGAGTCACCAATGGACCTCTTTGTCACAAAGTCACAGAAAACATTTGTATATGTTTTACAGAGCATGATGCATTTATTTATGAAGAGCAGGCATTGCCCCCAGCACCTTAACTGTTTGCTTGCAAAACCCTTTAGTGTTCATCTTAAAAGGTCTTTCATTAGAGTTGCTAAACTGTTCATCTCAATCTGAAGTGGTCAGTAAACCACACATAAATACATAAAGCATAAACAGATTCTCACTAATATGATTTTGGCAGCATTGTTAATTTCAGTTGGAGTGACAGGCCTAGTCAAAGCTGACCTATCTTAGTGCACTTGTATACAATGTGCCTCGTCTTTTATAGGGTTGTTGGCTGCTGTTATTCCCCTAGCATTTATAATTGGGTCCTCTTTTTATTCATGTTGATTGTAAATGTCAAGCCAATATTATATGTTCTCCTCTTATGATGATTATAACTGTCAAAGCAAGATAAATGAAGGTGCAATTGTAGTATATTTCAATTTGCCTTTGTTATTTTTCTTCCTTAGTGCTTTTGGGAGATGTTCTTTCAAAATTCTAGTTATTCCACTGGAGGCCAGATCTGCTCTCAGTTAAGTTCTTGGAAATGTTGCCATTGACTTCGGTGGGTGCAAAATTGGAGCTCATGTTTTGTCTGTACAGTATTTTCTGAGATGTAACATACTTTTTAATATCAGATTTCAGGATTATAAAAGGTATGTGGGCTCTTAAAGTGAAAACTTGAGAGGATTTAAAATTTCTTTGAGTTCCTTTTTTTAAAAAAAGGAAACAAAGCACACACCACACCCTTCCTGCAGAACAGGAGAAACTTTAAAGGACCTGGACTATATAGTGAGTTTTTTATTTCATTTTTTTTCCTCTTTAAAGTTTAGGATTTACAGATGGTCCTAGCAATCAGGAAAAAAAGAAACAGAAAAGATGTTTTGTACTCAAGTTATTGCACAAATCTGCTTGTCTGGTTAACCTTGATCAGAATAACTACTATCTACTGCTTCATCTTGTGAAAAGAACGCTGAGAGAACAATGTTAATTAGGAGGCTTTTCAAGATTAATATTTTTCCTGAAAGTGAAGCACTCACTACGCTCCACGCTAAGTAATTTTCTCCATTTAGCAACAATAGAATTTGCAACACTAATTGTACTCATAGAACATAGTTGATGGTGGAGAAGACAAGTGCAGAAAGCAATTTTTGCAACAGCCAACCTTTGTAGTCTGTTCTCCATTCCCAATAAATTAATGGGTTAACCTTGCAGTTGTGGTATTATTATGCAAATCTTTTCCCACTATTATAAAAGATGACTGATGTTCTGTAGATAAAGTTGTTCTTTATTTCTTAGCAGATTGCAAGTGTCCAGGTTATTCATGTATTCTATACCATATTATTCTTTTGTATAGACAATGAAGTCAAATTTTGCTACTCTGGCTTACCTTGAGTAGCACCCAGCCTGCAAGTTAATCCATTTGGGCCAGCTCTTCAACTGTTGTTAATCAGCCTAGCTCCGTTGATGTCAGTTTGTGTATTCACTTCAGTAGAGCTATGCTGATTTAATATGGAACAGCAAATATGAAATTACATAATAATGGAAAGATACAAATTATAAAGGCTACGGTGTAAACTACAGATTTCATTAGTTTTCCCAAATCCTAATAACAGGCAGACTGATAAATAAGCTTCTGTTACATCATAATGTGGATATTGAGTCATATCAAATGAATATTTCTCCTGTAATATTTTCTCCCAGTATTGCTGCTGCTGCTAATCTTGCCTGTCACTACTTCTCAGCTGTCTCTTAAATCTCTTGTTTTTTCAGGCTTGCTGAGATGCTGAGTTAAAATAACACTGCTCTCCCTGATGTATGCTTGTGACTGTTTTGCTGCTAGTGGAGGGAAGAGGGAGAGAGGATATCATGGTTATTTTATTTACTAGAATTTTTTTCCTCAGTGATTAGTGCTTGAACTCAACAGAGGTATGACTCTGATCTTCCTTTAAAATATATAGCCACCACTGGGGCTGACTCAGGCATAACTCCTCCAGAAATCGCGTGTTTTATCCTGCACTCTGTGAAAGCTTGAAGAACTTGCTATAACAGTAAGTCCACTTTTTTGCCAGATGGGGTTGGATTTGTCCTGACTAAACAGCAGAGTATTGACTGCATATTTTACAAATAAATGTTTAAGAGAGTAATTTCAAAGGCACTTAGGCCTAGATCAACAAAGAGACTTAGGTGTTTTAGGCAACTTGAAAATCAATGAAATCCCCAAACTTTGGGTTAGGTGCCTAGGTTTCTTATACAATGAATGGGAAGAGAAAGGTGCCTGTGAATGGGATCTACAAAAGCCAGCCTATTAGGCAGGGAGCTGCCTAAGGTAACCAGTGGGTGACTCCAAAGAAAAAGATGTATCCTAAGCCCCACCCCTTCATGGATTTTGTGCGTGTGCTTAGAGTATGCCTAAGGGATGATGACCCACAGGTGAGATAAGAGGGGTTTGAGGATCGCACTGGGGCTTAGGCATGAGATAGGTATACGGGTGTCCACCTGACGCACCTATGCACATGCCCAGAGGCAGAAACATAGGCAAGTAGTTAATCTTTACAGCCAAATGTAAGTGCCAAGTGAGGTTAGATGCCTACAGAGTTAAGTGGCAGCTGAGTGTGGGGCTTGTGCATCGCCTAAATCTGGGGAGCCTAAATCTGGGGTTTAGGTGCCCAAGTTGATTTGTGGACCTGGGCCTTATTACTTGCAGGTGAACCTCCACTCATTTGTAACATCAAGCCTTTTACAAGGAGAGATGAACACCTGATCCCTTGGGCTTTCTAAAGACCTCTCCTAGTCATTCTGCATTAGGAGCAGAGTTTCATTATTAAACTCAATAGCTGTTAATTTACAGGTGTCCATGATGTGCTAATTGCTTTCCAAACCTTCAAGAAGATCCTGCTCTGAGGAGTTTACTATCTAAGGACAGACAGACAAGGAGGTGCAGGTGAGGGGAAAGGGAACATAAACCAGTGTGCAGATTCACCGGCCAAGTCCCAGCTACAAGTCTCTTTGCATCCCTTTCTTCAAGGTTATCTTTATTTGCAAAAACACTCTCAAAACTAGAACCAGAATCAATCAGTGGAAACCTCTGGATGAGAGCCATGCAAGGCCTTTCCAATTCCAGTTAGCTACAATGAAGGAGGATAGGCAGAAACTTCGTAACCCCTTCCAAGCAGGCAGGACAAGCTTTGCAGTTTTCGCTGCCCCAAGCAGCGCACTGAATTGCTGCCATGGACAGCGGGGGCAGTCCGTGGGGCCTTAGAGCGGCAGGTGCGTTTCCGTGGCGGCAGCAATTCAGCGGCAGCTTCTATGTTTATCTGAAGCTGCTGCGGACAGCTAAATATAGAAGCTGGTGCTGAACTGCTGCTGCCGCGAAAACGCGCCTGCTGCCCTAAGGGTAGACAGACTGCCCCCGCTGTCCATGGCGGCAATTCGGTGCGCTGCTTGGGGGCAAAACAACACAGACTGCTGACCCTTAAAGATTGCCGCCCCAAGCACCAGCTTGGAATGCTGGTGCCTGGAGCCGGCCCTGCAAGCAGGAATGCCTTAACTCTCTGTCACAGGGAACAATGGGAGGTAATTTATGCCCCTCAGTTCAATTGACTGTACAAAGCATGATTGAAGAAGGCCTTTAAAAGGAACTTATATATTGACAGATTGGAGATTGACTTGTGGATAGGCAAAAAAGAATTTGAGAAGAATGTATTTCTTTAAAAGTGTGCATTGGTAAATGGCTGTAGAACTCCTTGTTTGGTTTTAAGATGTATATAGCGTGACTTGACCTAGAAGATGCTTCATCAGCATGAATATTCCTCATGGGTTACAGGATAATTCCACTTAGTTCAGTGTCTCCACTTTATTTATAGATATTGTTTGGATGGTCGGAAATACTGGTTCAATTAGGAGACCTTTCAGCACTGAGCACTCTTAGAAGCGGTAGAAACAGACTTTATTAACAATATATGCCTTGGGCTCTGGTTTCCCACAAGGATAAATAAAAAAGGAAATATATGAAATTCAACGTAGTGCTCTGACCGTGCAAGCTTCTCCAGACACATTCAATATAGAAAAATTAGAACAAACTGAGATGTAATTATATGTCAGAGGGTCCGGAAGCAAAATCTGCCAAGTTTGGTGAGGTGAATCTGGAACCAGGTTTTTTGGCTACCCAACTGTTTAGAAAGGACCAAACTGAAACCCAGTGACAAATATCCCAAGGCTTCTGGAGTTTCAAAACCTGCATCCCAGTTTTGAGATAGTCATCTCTAAACTGAATCTACTCATTTGTATAGACGCTTGGTCCAGTAGTTAGGGGACGAACCTGGGATTTGGGAGACCTTGGGGTAAGTCCCTGTTCCACAACAGACTTTCTGTGTGACCTTAGAGGAGACTCTGTGCCTTATCTGTAAAAGGAGAGGGATAATAGCACCTTCCTTCCAGGCAAGGATGTCGTAAGGATAAATAGATTTTTGTTGCATGGGTTAGTATCTTGATGGGAGACCTCCAGGAAAAATGCGGAGAGTTGCAGGAAATGGGGCTGGTCATTCAGAAGTTGGCATTTTTTCATTCTCAGCACATATTGAAGCAATGCCCTGGTAGTGGGGCTGGTACATGTGTAGCATTTACAATAATCAAAATGGCTTTTCACCCAAAATATTGTGCACAGGTTGTCTTAAACATCATTATCCCCGTTTTATAGACTAGGGAAGCGAGACACAGATTAATACATTGATTTAATCTCAGTATTCTGAAAAGCTGTTACTTAGATAGCCCTTCTCTATAGTAGGGCTAGTATAATACTTCAGTTGTCTAAGATTTTCTCTCTCCTCTCCATTAGTAATCTGAATCTCTAGCTATCTGTCTCTGTCAGTCTGATTCTGGCAGTTGAGTTTTACAATCATTTTGAAGACCTGGAGCTTGTTATTTATTGTTCATTTGTATTATCATAGTGCTGAGTCATGGATCAGGACCTCATTGTGCTAGGCCCTGTACAAACACAAGAAGAAGATGGTCCCTGACCCAGTTCACTTATATTCTAAGCATAAAATGAGACAATAGATGGTTACAGGTAGGGGAATACAAGGAAACAATGAGAAAGTATTGATCAGCATGACAAGAAGTGATGTCATCACACCAGCAGCTTAAGTCGTAGCTGTTTTAACAGGACCTGAAAAACTGACTTGCCTAATTTTCCAGACTGAGTACAAATTTTGGGTTGAGTGAAGCAAAGGAGCCTTTCTTTGGGTGGTGGAGCTGGGGGGAGAGAGAGCAAAGCTCCTGAGATGGCTAGCTGCTTTTGATGATTGGAAGAGCAAAGTGGTTGGACCTTTTACATTTTTTTCACAGGACATATAGGGGAGAGACAGGGAAAGACCAGCCCCTGGACTGTTCTTTGCACTGGGTGAGTGTGCTGACAGTGAAAAGCAGAGCAATCACTGCACTACAATTCCCTTTAAGAGTAGGCAAGGTGATATGAGGAGTGGAAAGCACAGGTATAGGAGGAGCTAGGTAATAGAAGTTTTTATTTGTGCCCATGAGAGCAGTGGGGGGCCACAGCAGAGGAGATAGGACCAAGCATTCTTTGCTTTATTTGGGGTGGGTAAGGCAGCACTAATTGACTCAGGAGTTCACACACACATACAGTTAAATGATGCAGATTTTGTCACTCAAAATTGACTGGGAACAGAACTGATGCATTTTGTGGTGGGAGTCATCTGCTTGGAGCTTGTGAATGTTGGAAGCGTAAATTAAAGAGAGGTGGGTTTGTGATGTGTGGCTTTTGGAAAGAATGGTGGCACAGATGTTATGTGCTCAGGGAAAGTTTTCAAGCTACAAATGAATCAATTTCAGAGCTAGGACAGACCACCATGAAGCAGTCAAGGAAGTTTTTGAAGCCTTAGATGAATAGATTGTAAACCCTGAACTGAATACAATACTGGGCTCATCTAATCTGATGCCTGTGCATCTGCACTCTAAAATGTGTATTGTGAAAGCAGTCAGTACAGGTGCTTTGGGATCATTGTGAATTCTTATCTTTAATGCACAGGTCAATATAATGTTGTTGATTTTTTTCCATGGTCCTTGCCACTGAAGTTTGAAGTTGCCTTTAGTTTGACTGCTTTTTTTCTGAAAATTTTTGTTTTAAGTAAAAAAAAACCTAATTATATTATGAAAGCAAAAAAAATCCTATTTTAAGGATCCAGCAATGTTAACACAATACCACTTTTATCAAGTTAGGAGCTTTTTACTTGCATTTGAACTGCTATGGCTCACCTTTGTTTAAAGCAAGTAAAAAACCATCAAAATCATTGTTAGATGCTTGATTTAGATTGTGAAGAGGTTAAATTTTGCCTCCATGTGGCAAATGAAATGGGAATTGTCCACTTAGGGAGTAATGAAATAAATAAAACACATACTTATAATCAAGACGATAACATTCTTAACTGTAATTACAAGATTTGAGATTAGCCTACCCCTGCTTTTAATTGTATAAGTTACAACTGAAACAAATTGTTTTGAGAATGACAGTAATTGACAGATAAATTACAAACAGAATCAATGACCTATTTAGAAAAGTGAGGCTGAAATCTGTTTGATCATTTTCCTAAATCATTTCAGGCTGTGTGTCATGCTGGAACATTGCCATTTCTTGAGACACTGAAGGTTTTTTGTCACTTGTAGCATCTCAGTATTCAGAATGCAGCATAAAATTATCCTAGCATGATATTTGGCCTGGAGTTTCCAGCTGGAAATGGAGCAGGCTTGCTTTGCTAACTGTATATATTAAATGGTTTGGCAGAAGATTTCTGTATACGGGAACTGTGCTCCTCACCTTTGATTGACAAGCAGGCTCTTTGAGGGGGAGAATATTTGACTTCCAAAGCAAAAGCTGCTTTGGGCAGTGCAATTTGTCTTTGTTGAGATGATGTTCTTGGGCTCTTTTTTTTATTTCTTTACTTTTCAGAATTATCTCATTCACTGCTTTCAGATGTTGGGGAGGTACTTGTTGATTTGGGAGAGATCCATTTTGACTTAGGACTGAGTCATCAAGCCTGGGGAACTGAGAATATCTAAGAAGAAATACAAAATGCTTCATCAAAAAGCTCGCCTTCAATCTTATCTTATGCTTTTTCCCAGGCTCCTTTAAAGAATCACTTCCTTCCCCTGTAAGATTTTGGGATAGCCCTTTTCTTTATTACAGTTGCAAATGCTAGAGTTAAGGTTGAGATGCACTTTGCATTCTTACCCTTTTTCAGATGCTTCTAACTTTCTCAAACTCCTTTGAGGATTGAAATTGTCCATGCTTGGTGTCAGCCCAAAGACTAATTACGTATTTTAATGGAAATTAAAAACAAAACAAAACAAAAAACATGTTTAGTTAGCGGTGAGTGTCAGTTTTTACTCTCCCCATATGTTCTAATTGGAATTTTGAGCCCATAGAACTCAAAGTTGAAGATAGAAACTTGATACTTGTCATCATAGGCTCCAGTAAAAGAAAGACACACTGTTTCAGGATCAGTGTGTGGCTAGCCACTGTGCGGATGTGCCAGTCACAATTCCAATCATGTGAATTTACTATTGCCAACTTAAAAAAATGTCCTGTCACAATGCTGAGAAGAAGCTGTGGTGGTTAAGCAGCTTTGCGGTGAGGCCGGCAGGGCATGTCTTGAGCAATTTAATGCAATTTCAATGTTAATACGTGATCCTTCGGTGTTTATACAAGTTAGGGGTTCAGCTAAGCAGCTAAAATGTAGGGAGTCTCAATACTCTCCCAAACAACATCCCTTCAACAGTTCCCAATAGGCACCCTGCCCCCATGACCTGCAATTCTTTTCTTGCTAGAGAGGCCTACTGGTCCCACATTTCTCCATCCACCCCAGTACATTTTGAGGAGGAACAATAGGCTATATCTTTCCTCTTTTATCTGTAGGGTATATCTCCTGCACACACTGTCCACTGGATGACCTAGAAGAGAGATTTAAAAGGGATTTGGATGCCAAACTCCCTTAGAAATCCCATATGGGGTTCATGCTCCCAAATCCATTAGGCACTTTTAATACTCTGCCCCATGAATTTTAAAGCTGATGGACTGTTAAACATTACAGCACAAATAGTTAAAAAATACAATTCTTTAATGATACAGTTTTTCAAAAGGGGAACTTTCAAGTGTTTTCTCCCTAACATTTGAAGATTCACCTGAGCACATAAATATTTAAACTTTGCAGTATACACAGCATCCTCACATGTTGTGATTATTGATGCTTTTCTCTAATTTTGACCCAGAAGAATCAATAAACTGGTGCTGAGAGAATTAAAGATGCTCATGCACACACAGTGGGAAGTCCAATTACTGTATCAAAGTAGTAATAGCTTTCGTATTTGGAACTATTATGTCTTCTACACACAGAGGCTAATGAAAGATGAGATTAACAACAAACAGGATTATGGAAGAACTAAAACAGGAAGACACTCCCACATAATGAAGAGTAACTGATCATAAAACCTGAAAAAAAATCAAGCAGGAAAAAATATATTTAATTAGTGTTAAGATTGTAATATAAATCTAGACAAAGTAAGAACAGTCAGTTCAGGATTAAAACTCCAATACCTAAACAAAATCATATCGGGATTGAACAAGCATTAGATCTCATCCTTTCAGTGGTGAGTACTCCTCCAAAGTTTGAAAGGCTCATTTAGATTAAATAAGAACTAAAAAGTTGTAACATTGTTGTTCTTGAACTACTGTGGCCAATTCTAAACTTATTTACTCTGGTGTCAATACAGAATAAGTCTTTTGAAGTCCATGGAGTTATTCCAGAGTTACACTGATGTAATAGAGAGGAATCTGACACGTAATTTTCAAAACTGGGCATGAAATCTATCGAGAATAATGCTTGCTATGAATAATAAGAAAAATGACCTAATTTACAGTTCTGTGGATAGCTTGGACAGAATACTCTCGGCCAAAATCAATAGAGTTACTCTAGATTTATGTCAGTGTAAATGAGTAGAATTTTGACGTCATGCCTTCTGACTTGGTCTTTCTCATTCATTATAACAATCTATTATTTCTGCAACCTTCCCCAAACAGCATGACAAGGTGTATACAACTGTACCATTTTCATTTTAATAAGATATACTTTTGTTATTTGTATGTTCATAAAAATCAAAACAGCGCTGATCTAGTTGGCCATGACGCCTACTGACTAGAAATAAACTTAGGATTATAGGGTTCAAGGGTTTCCTTAGTTCATCAACTTCTGATTTTGTAGACTGTTCTTTGACTATGTGTGACTGATGAAATGAGAATTTCTAGAGAAACCACTCCCTTGGTATCTGCATACTAAGTTGGTATGCCTTCCCATAATTCTGGTTTAGAAGCAAAATAGGACTAAAGCATGGAGGATGGAATGCAAGAGAAGTATTGACCAAAATGTATTCTAATTTTAAAAATACATAAATCATTCAAAATGTCCATAAAATGTACAAGACTCTCTTTTAGGGAATGTCTGCTGAGCTGTGATTGGGCTTTCAGAGGATGAAGAGGAGTTTGAAACAAAGACTCATCCTCGTCTTGCTCTCTATATTCAAAAGTAGAGAAAAAAGATAAAAGGAATGCTACCAAAACACTCCAAGTGTTACTTCTTGGGGTGCTGTGCATATAGAGGCCTGGGTCAAGGAATAAACATATTTATCTTTAAATCAGACAGAGGGAAGTACTCAAGAAGTATTAACAGAATTGCTAACTACTGCAAGATCCATTTGCAAGGGCAAATTCTGTCTTCTGTTGCACCTTTGTGAGCCCTTTTAAGGCAATTAAATGTACAGAAATAGTTTGTCCTGCAGAATCTTTATTACTGGTTGATATACAGGAAGAAATAACCAAACTTAACATTTGGATACTAGGCTGAGTTGGCATGGATGGGAGTTAGATGAAACTTCTTATTTGTACACTGAGCTGCTTTGATCTGGAATTCACAGAAACACAATAATCATAGAATATCAGGGTTGGGAAGGACCTCAAGAGGTCATCTAGTCCAACCCCCTGCTCAAAGAAGGACTAATCCCAGACAGATTTTTGCCCCAGATCTCTAACTGTCCCCAACTCAACAATTGAACTCATAACCCTAGGTTTAGTAGGCCAATGCTCAAACCACTGAGTTATCCCTCCCCCAGTATAGAAACTCACTTTGTTATGGAGTCACCTCTTAGAATGGGACTTCACTGGACAATAATACTTGCTCTGTCAAAATTGGTTGGTTAAAATTCACAAATAAAATAACACAAGGCAAATTGGCAGAAATTTAATGACCTTGTGGAATGGTTATCAACACCACTCCTGTCAAAATTACAGAACCTGGTGGCCAGACTTCACCTAGTCTTCATACAGAGATCATTCTGCCCATGTTGGGCCCATTAGAGCCTCCCTCACCTTTTCAGTTTTTATTCAGCTTTTGCATATGAAAATTAAAAAAGTCAACACCCAGAATTGAGGAAATGCCAGCACTGAGTTGCCTATTCAACTTAAATATAGCCACTTTGCATGTATGTATTTTAACATCCTCACCCAATATCACTTAGGTGGTGAGATGCTCAACTCAGCACCTTTAGGGAGAGTAAATGAGCATGGAAAAAGGAGTCTCTAAAAACTTTATATCCAACCAGGGAAGGAGACCACCAATGCATTAACTGTGGAAAACAGCCATAAGGTGGGCCTTGACGGAGCCCTTTGCAAGCCCTAGCATAGGGGCATGCTGTGGACAGGACTGGGAATGGGAGGAGCATGCCAGGTGTAGAGATTCTGGGCAGCCCAGGGGCTGCTGCTGTAACTTGCATAGACCCTTGGAGCTGTATAAAGTACTCCAGGGCCTCTGCAGCCCCCAGAGCAGCCTAGGAGTAGGAGGGCCTAAAGATAGCTTAAAGGTATTGTAGTGAACACACAGGCCTTGAGACACACAGCACAGAATGTCAGTCAGGAAGAGTGTGGCTGAGCCAGAAATAGAACCCAGTCCAAAACAAGAGACTACTCTTCCTTTTCTTATGATGTTCTGCTTCACTCATCAACTATCCTGTGCACTGAATGTGGCAGGGTTACTGGAGAACATGTAATATGTCATCATGTATTTAAAGACTTTAACATATTGTATGCACATAAGAGAGAGGGTCCCTACATGGACCGGGCATAGGGGAATGCAAAGGTACCTTAAAGCCATCTTAATGCTCCACTGTTTGCTCCTACACAAGTGCAGGAATGGATGCCCAGATTCACAGAGGTACTTAAGTATCTAAACCCCAGTTTTAGGCATCACTGTGATCCCAGCTCAGCTGCTGCCTAACCCTATAGGTGCCTAAATTCACTGGGTGCCTAAATTTCTGCTGAAAAAGTTCCTTGGGTGCTTAAGTTTTTGCCTCTGGGCATGTATGAGCACCTGTCTCAGGCCTAAGCCCTAGCACAATCCACAAACCAAAGGTAGATAGGTGTTCCCCCACCCATATTGCATGTGGGACCTGAGATGGTGGGTGTGCCCTTTCACAATCAAGAAGGAGGAGCAGCTGGTGTAGTGCAGCCTCCTTTATATCTTTTTGCCCTGTGGTTACAGCACTCGCCTAGGATGTGGAAAAACTGAGTTCAGTTCCCCCTCTGCCTGATAGAAAGGATTTGAATAGGGTTCCCCTCCACTTAGGACAGTTCCCTACCATTGGGTTATGGGATATTCTGGTGGGGGAGGGATATACATATTTAAATAGGTATTGTGCTAGAGAGAGTGAGAATGACTCTGTAGGCTGGTGGATAGGACACCCACATGGGAGAAAGGAGACCTACAGTCCTATCCCTAATGACTCTTTAATTATTGATCCACAGCAGAACAGATTCAGCAGGACAGAGGTTAGTGCACTCTCCTGAGACATGACACATTCCTGTTCAAATCCCATTTTTCCCCTCTGTCTGAAAGAGGGGAATTCCACACCCTAGGTAAGTGTGCTAACCACAGGGACACAAGTTATAATGGAGGCTCCTCCTCCTCCTCTGTTTCTTAAAAGAAATGATTTAGGCACCTAAGCTGCCTTAACTCCAGGAGAGAGGTTCTCTGCTGTTGCAAGCAGAGATAGGTGCCTTCCTGCAGTGGGGTTTAAGTGCCTAACAGAGAGAGAGAGAGAGAGCGCTTAGGACACTCTTCTCTTATCGGCATCTCCCACTAGCTAGCTTAGGTGGCTCCCTGCCTAACAACTTGGCTTTTGTGCCTCCCATTCTCAGGCACCTCTCTCTCCCCTATTCATTGTACAGGGAGCCTGGGAAACAGACTCAGGCTCTATGAAGCCTATTGTTGCTCTAGTCATTAAAGTGTTGCATCACCTTTGTAGATCCTGGCCAAGTAACTGAGAATCAGGCTCTGAAGGGTCACCAAAAAAAAAAAGTCCAACCTGCACATTCTTTCCTCTGTTATGCTTATTGGCAGGTTTTAGGGATAGGCAGGAAAGAGTGAAGGGTCTGGGAGGTGGGTCAGCTGCATTATTTACCAAGCAGGAAGCAGAAACTAGAGAATGGTGTGGAAGGTGACTGGTTTGGCCTGATTGTGTGTGAAGAAGTAGAAACAGCTGCAGTTCCTCCTCTTTCTCTAAATGAGAATTTGGTGTGTGTTTATAGCTGAGAGTGGCAGGACTATGTTAGTTTGTAGGGGGAGAGCCTGGGATAGATCCACCTTCTGAAAGGTGGGTGGAACTACTTATTTGGATGTGCCTTAGAAAGAGAATTAACTTGATCTTTTGTGTTCTGAGCCATGGTGTCATGCTTCTCTGTATGAAAACTGGCTGGTTGATTGGTCTACTGTTATCATCACTTGCCTTGTCTTCTACTTCTCTGTTAATCAAATAGATGGTAGAACCTCCAATGCTATTTTCTGATGTAGGGATAACATCACTGTGTGGAGAGTTGACAGCTAGGTAACAAGTCTCTGCAAAAAAGTAATGGTTTTACTCAGTCCTTCCTGAAGGGAATTCATGCATTATTTTTTGTTTCTAGTATCAGAGGGGTAGCCACGTTAGTCTGAATCTGTAAAAGCAGCAAAGAATCCTGTGGCACCTTATAGATGCATCTGACGAAGTAGGTATTCATCTGCGAAAGCTCATGCTCCAAAACCTCTGTTAGTCTATAAGGTGCCACAGGATTCTTTGCTGCTTTTTGTTCCTAGTAACTTCTGTATATAATCTGAGGGACCACAAATACTTCCAGAGAGAGAGTGGATCATTAACTTCTGATCACACAGGATATTGTTGGTAAGAACCTGATGCTTCAAAGTGCTATGTATCTTCATTTCTTATTGAAGGCAATTGGAGATGAGGGTGCTCAGCTCTTTACAAGATCAGGTACCATTAGCGTTAGTATCAGGACATGAAGTGTCTAAACAAAAACACATTGGCATACTCTTACTCCATTGAAAAATCCCTGAGTGTACTAAGCTTAAATCCCCAAAAAGAATATTCTTCCTGAGTGCAGAGGAAAGGCCATTAAGGAGATATACTCTGTATAATGAGCTCAGCTAAAAACTAATAACAATATTGATTGGAAAGGACAATGTGAACCACCCAAATCAAATTTTGCCCACCAAAATCATCCACGAATTTCTGTAACCAAGTGGTAAGTGTCTTTCACAGACAACGGAACAGTAGATTGATTATCAAAGCAGAGGGAAAGTAAGTGTGGTAGCTGTTGTTTTACTCCTGAGAAAAGAACAGGCATCCCAGCAGTTTAGATGGAGAATGGACAAATTACAAATGACCCAAATGAGATCAACTGGAGACTTAAAAACTACACTAAGAAATTACACTTCTCCAGGACCTCATTTAACTTGGAAGTAATTAAAACCTTCTTGCAGAATATTTCTTAACCTGAAATCTGCAGATGCATAGATGTTTGAAGCAGTGATAATACAACAAAAAGACAAACCACTGTTGCCTCATTACAGACAAGCAAAGCTGCTAGGCCGCATGATCTTCGGATAGCTACATACCCATGACGTGCTGAAGATATAACCCCAACCCCACCCCCACAGAATCGTGTTGTTGTTTTTAAATCAAAGGCTTCCTGCCTCCTCAAATTTGGCTTCCCTTCTCTGTGGGTCAGGAAAGATGGGCCAGTGGTTGGCACTAGGGACTTGAGAGGCTTCTGGTCAATTCCCTGTTCTTACACAGGAAATTGTGTGTGACCATGCGCAAGTCACTTTGGTGCTGTGTTTCAGTTCCCCATCATTAAAATGGGCATAACAGTATTTCCCTTCTTCTCAGGGGTGCTGTGAAGATAAATTCTTTAAAGATCCAGGTGCTCCGATGATATGGTACTGGAGGCAATATATGTCCATAGAATTGCACATGTGAACTCTGATCAGAAAATTCTAGCCAAAATTATTCCCACCTCTATAGAAGCAAGCAATGTAATTGTGCACTTAAGTTATCTATTAGCAAAACATGAAAAATACTTTTTGCAGTGACATGTCATCTAGTAAGCATTGATTTAATACTGTTTTACCTTGGCGCTTTTTTTTTCTGGTTGTATATCCATTTCTGCCTGATATTGATATGCAACTTTTGTGAAACCAAATAGTGTGTATCAAAGAATAGCATCACTCATTTAAAAACAAAATCTACATAGTCCATGGTGCCTTTTCATTTTCGAGTGGTAAAATGATCTTGGCACAGGGCATTTCCTCGGGATTAATGACAGCCTGGGGTTAATGGCCCTTGGCTGCGCTGTGAGCCATCAACTCCTCCCAGCTGGTCATTAATCCACAGGAAATGTCCGTGCCAAGATCATTATTGCTTTATTTGGGTTCTTTCAGAGCTGAATTCAGAAACCCACACTGCTCTGATGTGTGAAAGCCTGCTGCTTTTGTAATATTTAGAGCCTTCTGGAGTTCATTTTTTCCTGAACTCATCTTAAGTTTCCAAATGTTTCACATAATGGAAAAGGCCTGTGGTGCTCTGGATCCTTTTGAAATATTGTGTTTTGTCAAACAACCACTAAGAAGACAGCTAACATATTTTATGCAACACAAATAAATCCCCTCGAAACCAAGGTGTGTTGTTTTGTTTTTCTTTTTGTTTTGAAGAGACCTCAGGGTAAGTGAGCTGTACCACTCCAGGAATAACCTGGCAGAGTGACTCAGAGGACCGCCTTCTACACCCCAAATCACAGTTCATCCTCAGCTTCCTCCCAGGAGGTAGTACACTATCCCCTGCCCTGTCCAGTGGGTGGAGTTGCAGCAAAGACTGCACTTATTCCCCTTCCTGCTCCCGACCACCTGTCCTGAAGAGGGAAACCTCCCACTAACCCAGTGCTGTGACTAAAGAGCACTTCCTCCCACTAAAGAAAAAAGATCAATGTAAAATAAGTAGTATGTCTGTGCACCATTCAGACCCATTATTTTTTTTTAACAGAATAGTTCTTCTCAACTTAAGAATTCATGCAGGAGATGCTGGTTTACTACCCCTGATTACATTGAGCACGTTCTTTCTAGTTCTTGAGAGTAGCAGAAACAGAACTTCACTGAAGATCCTGATAACTACAGCAGACTACTTAGACTCATAAGCTCATCCACTTCTACCATTAATAAATGGATCTACCATCTTTCCCCCCAAAATACATTTACATTTCCTTGGCTAGCTCAAAACCAGCAGCAAATTTCCATGTAATATTCCATGCCTAAATCACTGAAAAACCAAGAAAAGTCATTGGAAAGCTTTTGCAATGATAACCATGAGCTCAGAGCTTTAAAATAGGGATTTTGTAACTAGATGAAACAGGAGCTATCAATAAATCCTCCTCATGTGGAATAATGACACTATGAGTCTGATGCTCTATTCCGTTAGCCTGCTTTTATGCTATATGAAGGACTTAGCCAGAGCAAAAATGGTATAATCAAATGGAGAATCTGGTCCTACGTTTGAAATCTATTTGTGTCTGATACAAGAAATGCAAAAAGGAGGAAACGGAGACTTTTGAACATATTACAGTATTACAAGACACTACCCAGGATAATGAAAGAGTCTAGGGGGTGGCAGGGTGGTAATATTAGATACATTTTTGTAATTCCACTACTTGCTATTTGCAAAGGTGCAGCTCTCTCAGAAAACTAATTTCTGAATGGCTCCAGGCCAGATGGCAAACAGCTATTGCAACAAATTGAGGAAGTACTGTCATGAAAAGAACAAAAAAGATGTTCGGAATGATACAACCGAGTTATGTTTAGTACTAAATGTATCATTTAAAATTATTTTAAAGAGATAATCTTGGTGGTTTTTTGCATGAAAATCCTTTCTAAAATATTTTTCATTGATTTTTTTCAAAGAAAGCATACGTTAACTAAACCACTCAGATTGAAATATACAAAATGTAATAAAATATAATTAAACGTGAAATAACAAATGATCAGACACTATACTACAGACAGTAGGGACTGTCCTTTGGCCAGATTCTGATCTCAGTTACACTGGTAAAATCTGTCTTACCATCACTGATTTCAGTGAGTTTACACCAGATTTATACATCTCTGTAACTGTGACTTAATTTTATCTCTAAAGAAAGCCCATAAACTCAGTCAACTATTCAGATACCACAGAACACTCCATTGTTGCATTTGTTATTTTCCTTAATAGAGTGGGAGTCAAACAAGAATTGTGATATTTCTAGAAAGAAAATCAACCCTTTAGAAGTCACTTGATTGAGAGGGTTCTATTTTGTGGGATAATATCCTACAGCTTTATTCACATCTTGATAAATAAATCAAATTTCCATAGCATATACTTGTGCCAACTTTTCATACATTCTTTTCAACAGATGTTCAAACTAAGCTGGCAGAGTGATGGACCAATACCAATTCACTTCAGCAAAATATGTTCACTAGCCAATAGCAAGGATGCCATCTGAGCCTCACTGACATGCTCATGCAGATCAGGAGGTCTGATAAGGGAAACTGATGGAGTGAATAAACCCTACACTAGGACAGAAGGGGTTAAGGAGCAGTTCTGTACCCAGGAGATTCCACTCTGCCACACCTGTAGAGCCTTCTCAAACTGGAGCAGAAGCTTAAAAGAGAGCCAGACAGCTCAGCAAGGGGGCAGACAGGAAACATTTATTTCCCAAATGCCTGAGTTGGGTACAGTAGTAGTCCTGGATGCAGGGGAGATGTTTACATGTGGTAGCTGCACCTGGACCCAGAGACACAGACGGGACTAGCCTTTCCCTAGGACTAGGGAATCCTTCATTCTAACTTCTGGTGAGTCATCTGCAAGGCTTTTAATCATGCCTGGATCTGGAAAAGCAAGTAGTAGGAAATGGCCCAGGGAGGCAGTTCTATTACCCTGTAAGGGAGCAAACACAATGGATAATCTGGCCCAAGGGCTGAGTTACTACATACTAGAAGAGGGATCACCAGAGCATCGGAGTGATTGCTGGCAAGGGACACTGAAGACAGAGCACTGGAACCCAGTGATCTAACCACTAGGCAACACCACTGGTAAGCCCAGCCCTGTAACAGAAACACAACAGGACAAAGGTTCATAATTTTGTTTAAGGCTCCAGTTCAGAATTTCGTAATTCTGACTATTCGAGACAGGTGGTGAACTGACCATATATCTTAGGGTATTACTTGGGTTTGGCAGAAATTGACACAGAGTATTGAATCAACCCACTATGTCAAAAAGGGGTTAGATACAGGTTTGCATTATGAATCACCAACTTAGTTGCAGATTGTTTAGATTTGTGAAGGAAGGATCTTGGCTGGGTTGTTTTTCTGAGTCTTTGTTCCATTATATTAAACCTCTTCATCTAGAAAATCCTAATTTTTAGCTAAGTAACACGAGAAGTTGTCCAAAAGATGACACAAGAAGATAGCTTACGCAGGCGAAAAACATCCGCTTCTAACACCAAGAAACACGTCATAAGGTTTTGAAACCCAAGAAGGGGCAGATTTTGCTAACTTTGTATAGTAACACTCTGAGATAAATTTATCTGGGTTTAGACCCTCATAAGTAGAAATATCTTTCAGGCTGTCCCCTATTTCCTCTTATTTAGTGGAAAAATGAATATAATTCTAACCTGAGGTCAGTAAAACATACTAAAAAGCAAACTAAAAAAAGTTAGAATTATAAAGTTGCATTAAGGAATTTCCAGGTGGGAGAAGGCAAACTGATGTTATGCAGCATGTTTGCAATGGTTGTAGCCATGCTGGCCTCAGAATATTAGCGAGACAAGATGGGTGAGGTAATATATTTTATTGGACCACTTCTGCTGGTGAAAGAAAGTTCTTGAGCTACACAGAGACCTTCTTGAGGTATGGGGATGGTATTCAGAGTATCAGAGTTAAATACAAAGTAGAACATACTGTTTAGCATAAGTAAACACATTCTAAGAGACCACTCAAGGTGAGGTGGCCTATTAACATCTCTGCAGTCATACAACAAAACAGAGAATTAGCGGGTTACAGATCATTGTAATAAGCCATAAATCCAGTGTCTTTATAAAAACTATGATTTTTAGTGTCAAGCAAAGTTATGAATTTAAGCACCCAGGCTCATCTTTTGAAGGTGTTGTGCAAGCTTCCTTTGAGGACAAGGCCTGAGAGATCAGACATGCATGATCATTTTGTGAAAAAGAGTTTGCCCACATGTGATACGATCAAGCACACTCTGTTATGCTAAGGTTTGAAATAAGAGTCTGTGTGGTACTGCAATGGGTGCCCGTGGCAGGGCTACAGAAAGCAGCAACAACATGATTTTGGTATTTGGCATGGGTTGGGGTTAGGTAAATTACCACAGTTCCAATATTGTTGTATCAGTTCAGAGAAATTGCCAAGGAAGTCAACCAGTCCAAGACTCTTAGGATAGGTGATGATCTTGCTAAGTTTACACTGTCTTTTTTTCTAATTTATTTATTAGCAAATAGCAGACTAAGGTCTTGATTCTGTGAGGTACCTTCAGTTCACATTTAGGTTTGTGGGAATGCTCAATGTCATGATGGAATCCGGGGTTTAAGTATTCTCTAACTACAGACAGAAACAGCACAGATGTCAAAGGGGAAGTGTCTCCATAACTTTGTGGGAGGACCACTTCTAGATCTGAAAGGTAGCAAGGACACCACAGGCAATAAGTTTCTCCCCTTCCCTGCTAAGATTAACAAGAATTGTGCCACCTGTGATAATAGGTTTGGTGATGTGAATATCCTGTTTACTAGCAATTGAAATTAAATCACTAACTCATTACACCTAGGCTGCTAGAGTAATAACTTTCAGGTTTTAATGATATAGGCTGGATTTAAATTTAAATACCGCCCTTGAATGGAAGTCAGAAAATGCAAGAAGAAAGAGAGGAAGACATGGAAATGAACAGTTCTGAAAAACATCAAGCACCTCAACATGAAATGGGAAGATTTGGAGAGAAGGATAGTTGACAGGCAAAGATGGTAAATATGGGTAGCCCAATGAGGAGCAAAGCATGGGATGGACGAAGGTTAAAAAAAAAAAAAAAAAAAAAAGGATTGAAATAGCTCACCTAAAAGTAAAAGGTTTTGTATCATCAATACTGTAAACTATCCATAAAGTGATCTATGACTTTCCCTCACTTAAAGCAGAAGTGGAACATCTCCATCTGTGGGGATGAGAGGACATCTTTTAGTGTTCCCATCTAGAGCTCCTTCTAGAGCTGATCAACCCTGTTTCCTGTCTTGTCTTGTCAAGAACGGTAACTACAAAATTGTTTCATCACTGACCGTTGAGGAATTAAGCTTCTAAAGAGAGGTTCCGATTTTTATTTAAATACAGCAGATGAGAAACAGTTCCTTACTAGAGAAAAATTTGACCTCACTCTTAGCTGGAGTAGGGCCCAAAACAATATGTTTTCGAAAAAAATATGCTGTAGATAACTTACAGTGCCCAATAACTGCTTCCCGAAACAGTAACAGTTCATGCACGATGCATTAAAAACTGTTTTCTGCTGCTCTACCTCTGTATTATTTATCATCTTATACACAACGTGTCTGGTAGCGAAGGATAAATATTTGAAGTGAAAGATGCATCACTCCCAATCTCTCTAAGATGCAAGAAGGTTAAAAAAATCTCAGTTCCATTTTTTTTTTGTTCTTGTTGTGTGATACAAATCATTAGGTAAATTAAAAGAACATACTTTTTTCTTGCCTTTATGCTCCCTATAATTGCAAATATATAATTACATAATTTCACACACACACACGCACATACCATTATTTCATTGTTCTGTCAGCTTAAACCTGAAAAAGCAGAAACTCACGGGTAATGGAAGTTAACATTAAAACCCTCACATAATCTCTCTTAATCACCAAGAATAACATAATTATAAGATGAGGTAAAAGTATAAGTGATAGTTTTCAGCTACAGAGTCGAAGAGGTCAGGGTGACACAAACCCAATAAACACTGAGAGTTATGAAAATATCAGGTTGTGAAGAAGGAAGTTCTAGACGAAGGCTACACAAATATATCTTTGCATGTACTAAAATGGCACAACTTGTGCAATGTAGTTAAGTCTGCTTCAGGGCCTCATGGGGTTTATAACAAAGGAATTTTCCTCCAGGGCAGATTGGCAGAAGCCCTGAAAGGTTTTCGCCTTCCTCTGCAGCCCTGGACATTGGTCACTTGCTGGAAGATTCTCTGCACCTTGAAGTCTTTAAACCATGATTTGAGGACTTCAATGGCTCAGACACAGGTTTGTTACAGGACTGGGTGGGTGAGATTCTGTGGCCTGCATTAAGTCTCTTGTCAACACAGAGGAAGGTATTTCATCCCTACTTGTTTTGGCGATCAGTTCCACCCTGTATTTGTGAACAAGAAGGAACCATGCTCTTTTTGTTTTGTTTTTGTCGTTTCTGTTTTGTTGGAGGATGGAGGGGTATTTACAAAACTGACAAGACACTGAGATTTCAGTCCAGGTGATGTTAATGGAAATTACTTTGTTCAATATTTCCCCAAGCATTTGCGGCAAATTCTGTCCTGAAGAGGATGGTATTTTTCAGAGATCTAAGCAGATAAATGCCACCAAATTCCCACAGGAAACAGTTGGAGCTAGGAGCCTGATTCGTTAGTTGCTTCCAAAAATCCCCACCCTTGCATGCTCCCCTCAGTGAGTTTCAAGGGCCTGATCCAACACCACTGAAGTCAATAGAAGCCTTTCTATCAATTTCATTGGGCTTTGGGATAGGCCTCATATTTCTTCCGTTGTGTTATACACAGTGTCAGTTTCTTTCAGATAGAGAAAAGTGACAGCAACCATTGTGTAAAGGCCCCATGGAAACTTACGTGTTCATATACATGTTTTATTAAACATTTTATTAGTAAGGAAAAATGTATCGTGAAAGAGAACGCTAGGTGATCATGTGCTAACTGTAATCATACACTTACCAGAAAACTGATATCCATCATTATCTCTGTGTATTATACTGTTATTGGATTAGTTTATAACATATCAAACATTCACTAGACAAACTTGTGCAGTTATACTATATTATTTCCCTCTCCTAGAAACAGTTTATGTATAATTAGACTGTCTCTATTGCTTGCAGTTTAATAGGCAGAGATCCAAACATAAGATGTGCAGTCTGTGCAGAGGGCAGGGGAATTAAGTGCACAACTTTCAAAAATTTTAAAACAGCTAACCACATACAGAAATGAAAATCAAGATTTATGTCAATCCACCAATGTAAATGGTTTGCCTCACCATATATAGAAACACATTGAAATCTACACAAAGAGATAACTGATGTCTTTGACAGCCTCAGAGTATTTCCAAATGTTAGGTTTAAAAAAGTTTAGGATTTCTTACAGTATATTCAAGCTATAGAAGTGCAGATATGAAAATTAACAATTCATGGATGCAGGAAGGGCACTTAAATGTTACATAAAAAAAATCTCTAAAAATCTTTGATTAATTCAGCATAGCACCAGTAAAGTCAATGGAAGTTATTGCTGTTTCACAGGAGCTAGGGATCTGTCCAGATCAGATTTTTATGACATTAAATTCACTACACTTTGTGTCAGAGCTGGGCTTAAAACTCACAGGGACCCATTTCCAGAGCTAGCGTTCAAACTGTCTAGTACTTAGACCAGCTCAAGTACTTTATGGGCCAAATTTTGCATAGTTACAGTGGTGTAGGGTGACCAGACAGCAAGTGTGAAAAATTGGGACGGGGGTGGCAAGTAATAGGTGCCCATATAAAAAAACGCCCCAGATATGAGGAATGTTCCAATAAAATCGGGACATCTGGTCACCCTACAGTGGTGTGAATTTAGAATAATGCCACTGAAGTCAAAAGTCCTTATATATAAATAATTGTTTATTTACATAAAATGTACACTATCTGTATAGTACACAGTGTGTATAAATATAATATAATGTAGACAAATCCAAGCATGTTCATGAATACTACTGGCCAAACTCTGCCTTAAACTACACCTGTTCCAGCTTAATTTATTCCAATCCTATTGAACTTCTAATTCAAAGGATTGCCTTCCTACCTGATATTATGAAGAATATAGTTAAAAACAGCTGAGAATGTGTTTTAAGTCTGATATAATGGGAGCAGGCCCTTTGGTAATCACTCTAATCTTCCAGCAAATGATCTAATCTCTCTTTTCCATTGAGTCTCTTTCTCATGTGCAATGAGGTTCTCTCTTTAGTCAACAAATCCTCTTAGCATCACAATCATTTTTTTTCAAGAGAGGAAGACACAGAACTCAGCTTGCTGTCTCAACTGCTGGAGGCCTCCAACTGCTGCAAAAGCTTACTGCGGTTTTGATCCATAAGTACCTGGGAGCAAGAAAAACTTGGACTGCAATGTGCATCTCTCTTCCAGATTTACAACTATTTGTCTATGCTGCTGTCTAGTCAACTGCTGTATGATCCTGTAATCATGTTTTCCTAAGTTGACAGTATAATACAGAAACCCCGCTCTTCCTTCGGTTCAGTTTGCCTAGAGTAAAGGCTGCATAACAGCGTGTCAAAAATCCTCTCTCCAAGATAGACGGACAAGGACTTTGCCTCTCAATATTTGGGTTCAGGACTAGACAGTAACATCGACCTAATTAATTATTAGAAATGACTGTGCTTGTTACATATATCCAGATGTTTGACTGGGGTGGATTATGGATGTCAATCTAAGCCATCATGTCAACTGGGGAGAGGAGGTGTCATACTTTGTGTTTGCGGATGGAAAATACCCAGAACCAGAATAAGTTATTTTTTTCCCTTGAACTCCTAAAAATAGAGAGTAAAGCAAAGAAAAATATACTGCTAGAGCCAGAGCCTGCTCTGGTAGGTGATGTGAGGGGGGGCAGGGGTATTGGCAGAAGTTCTGGTAATCCTGTCAGTCAGGATGAGAGACCACAGGGCTAGCCTGGGAGAACTGTCTCTGGACTACACTTTACTGCTCCTGTACAGGGGACCAGTGTGCACTCCTGGCTAGTATGTGCTGCTGGCTGCAATACACACAGCAGCTGGTTGGAAGTTGGACACAGCCCCTACCACTTGAAGCAGCAGTGCATGGGCCAGCGAACTATCCAATTTCTCCTCCACCACCGTAGGGTGCCTTGAACACAAGGGAGACTTCCCACCATGTTGCTTACATGGAAATGGGGTCATGATGAAGGGCCAACGGGAAGTAACTTACTGCAGCCCTGAGAAGGGTGGTGGCCTCCCCACCCACTTGCTAAGAGTGGGACCAGCAGTTATGCAGGGGCTCCACAGGGGACCTAGAGCTGTAATTCCAGTACGCCTATTGCAGCTACATGGAGGTTGGGGAAAGATAGCTTTTCTCCCTAGCAATCCCTGAGAAACCGCATTTGGGCTAATGACAAAACTGTCTATAGTAATTAAATACTACTTGGCCAGATTTCAGAGTAGCAGCCGTGTTAGTCTGTATCAGCAAAAAGAACAGGAGTACTTGTGGCACCTTAGAGACTAACAAATTTATCTGAGCATAAGCTTTCGTGGGCTGCAGCCCGCATCTTCGGATGCATAGAATGGAACATACAGTAAGAAGATATTTATACATACAGAGAACATGAAAAGGTGGAAGTATCCATACCAACTGTAAGAGGCTAATTAATTAAGAGAAGTTATTATCAGCAGGGGAGAAAAATAGCTTCTCTTAATTAATTAGCCTCTTACAGTTGGTATGGGTACTTCCACCTTTTCATGTTCTCTGTATGTGTAAATATCTTCTTACTGTATGTTCCATTCTATGCATTCGATGAAGTGGGCTGTAGCCCACAAAAGCTTTTGCTCAAATAAATTTGTTAGTCTCTAAGGTGCCACAAGTACTCCCTGTTCTTTTTACTTGGTCAGACTCACTATTGTTGCTGCTCTTGTTGTACCCAGCTGACAAACACTACGAATTTTTTCCTAGCATAGTTCAAGGCAATACACTGGAATTAACTGGCTCTGTAAACATAAGAACACATTAAAACAATGTTTAACAGCAGGGTACAACATCTGCCTGTGTCAGGTCATTAGCACTTAAGACAGTTAATGTATGAGACTAAGAGGTTAAAGGGACAATGTCAATTTAAAAATCATACTACTTTCTGATTTTTTTATTATGACACCCACGATTATGATACGTGAAGAGACTAGAAGGAAAGGATTTTTCTCTGCTTTTTCAGTTGATGCACAAAATACTAATAAATGCACAAAGCAGTCAACTCTTGTGATAAAATCACAATTCTTACAATAATAGATATTTTTCTTATAACCCCCACTTCTGGAGTCATGTGATTATATGAGAATCTCAGCTTTCGTTTAAAAAATAAAACTAAGGTGCTGGGCTCCTGGCTGAAGGGAAAAAAGGTTGAAAACATGAACCCAAAGGTTTAACAACAGAAGGAAAATAAAAAAGCATCCAAAATGGGGTTTTTGCCTTTAAATCTCATGATATTTAAAACAATTTCATGTTTTTGGGGACTTAACTCATGATTTTTGAATGCTTGATTTAGTAGGTGTTTGTCCTGCTTTCAACAGGACTAGATGACCTCCTGAGGTCTCTTCCAACCCTAATCTTCTATGACAACACTGCAACCACAAACATTCAAAAATCATGAGTCAGGTTCCTAATTGGCTAGTTTCCTCTGTTGTTTGTTCCCCTATTGATGCCTTCACACATCAGGGGACAGAAAAACATTTTTGCAAAACACAGGAAAATTTTACTGTAAAACCACAACAATTGGCTGGAAGACTCGGGGCAGCTGTAGGAGCTGAAACTCATTTTTTAACTCTTGTCTACATTTCAAGTGGTCAGTGTCTCTTTTTAGAATGAAAAATATAATCATCTATTGTTTTATAGCTTATAGAGATTCTTGCTTTCAAAAAACAAAACAAAATACCACTATTAAAGAATAAAAACAGAACCCAAAAATGCAATTTTAGAAGACAATCAAAGCAATAATTATGTTGAAACAGCTACAAGCTGTGATCAAATACTCTATAGGGAAGCACTGTTACTGATTTCTTACAGAACACTTTTTAAAACAACATCTCTGTCGCCAAGCTCAGAAAGCTTATGCTGTTGCTGAAATCCACTCCTTGCCAAATTGAGACAAATTCATAGCATTTCATTTCATGGTTGGAAATTGTAGGCCGAAAGCATCTCTTATTTCTAATCACAGCCTTAATTAGAGAGATGTAGGCTCACATCTCTGTAGTTTAAAGGCCTGCCAGTATTTCCATTAGCTATCCTTGTTTTAGGGTCTTATTACTAAAACAGACACTCCAGGGAGGTTGTTGTCAATGGAGGATCTCGGCATGGAAGAAAACATGCTTTACAAAATTTGGCATGTGAAGCTACTTCGACAGAAATAGGGCAAGATCAAAATTAACACTTCAAAAAAAAAAGGAGAGATGTGAGACCGCCAATTTCAGAATCAAAGAAAAAGGTGCACTGAGCATTTAAAGAGAAGATATTTTACTATACATGAATGCACAGAAAGGCATTACATTTCAGGGGAAAAAGGAGGCAGGCATCTACCTGAATTTGCTTCTCTATTTTTTCCCCTCTAGGTCTAAGGCCC
This sequence comes from Chelonoidis abingdonii, assembly GCF_003597395.2. Classification (NCBI taxonomy): domain Eukaryota; kingdom Metazoa; phylum Chordata; order Testudines; family Testudinidae; genus Chelonoidis; species Chelonoidis abingdonii. The sequence continues at coordinate 14,383,201 of NC_133776.1, forward strand.
CAGTCTTGTAACAAGCTACCATGCTGACGGAACCCTCCACCCGCAGTGACTTCATTGCAGGATTGGCACTTACATCTGTTTTGAATTATGGTTGCAACCTCTGCATAGGATCTCTCCCAAGTAGTGCCTGATCTTCCTTTTATTCAGCTAAGGCTGTGCCTATACTATAAAGTTGTACTGTTTTATAACTACATTAGTCTAGTTAAAACAGCACATCCCCCCTACTGTGGATGTAGTTGTATCGGTATAACTGTGCTTATACCTGTGTAGCT
>NC_133776.1:14384019-14580973 GCF_003597395.2 Chelonoidis abingdonii
ATTGCAGGATTGGCACTTACATCTGTTTTGAATTATGGTTGCAACCTCTGCATAGGATCTCTCCCAAGTAGTGCCTGATCTTCCTTTTATTCAGCTAAGGCTGTGCCTATACTATAAAGTTGTACTGTTTTATAACTACATTAGTCTAGTTAAAACAGCACATCCCCCCTACTGTGGATGTAGTTGTATCGGTATAACTGTGCTTATACCTGTGTAGCTATTCCCATACAGGAAAGAGAATGAACCAGTATAAGCCATGCTTATGCTGGTATAACTGTGTCCACATTGAGGTTGTACCTAACTCACATAGTTATGCCTGTACAAAATGTGTGTATAGACCAAGCGAGAGGTTCTGTTCGCTTTTTCTAAGTACTGTCAGATTTTGAAAAGACAAATCTGGCTTGATCCTAAGTCTGTTTCCTGAACAACGTGTTGCAGGCTTTGACCTATCACAATATAATCCCATTTTCAATTGCTCAATCCATTCTTCTCTAATTGCATAAATTCATGTGTTAAGCCACTTGTCCGCCTATGGCTCTTCATTCTTTCCAGGTCCCGATGGAGCAATTCTCTCAGGACAGTTCTTTTTCAATACTTGGGATGTGCCTTTCTTTTAGCTCTTAAAATTTTATTTCATAGTTCTTAAAACTTTTGGGGAGCAAACAAATAAAATGTGGCCTCGGATACACTCCGTAATTCCACATATCATACTAACAGACTGCTAAATTCCATTTTTCAATCACAAGAGTGAGAAAAAGTGTCAGTTAAACCAAACGTTATTAAAAAACTATATATTCTCCTAGGGTGAGACATTTCATGCCAAGATTCAACCAAGGCTGAACAAACTTTTACGGCTGAGTTACACAGCTCTGAAAATAAGGTTTTTGATAGAAATGCAGGAAACCCCTTAACTACAGCAGCATTTGAAGACTTTGAAGGAGCCATTACAAGCTACTGTGTGAATGATCCATAGAGAACAGCAGTATGTGACATACTTACACTGTGAATTGGTGTATATAGCAAAGTAAAAGGTAAATGAATTGTACCATTATAAAAAAATGCAATAATCAAGGTTTCCATTCCATCTTCAACTTTACCTGCAGTACCTCGTTACTTCAGCTCTTTTGTTACTTAAGATCACACCCTAATCTCATACTCTTGCAATATCTAGATACAACAGAGTAGTGAGGATGCACTGAATGGGAGCTATTGCCTTGGATCATGTGGATAACTCATATTAGCATTAACAGGAGTTCTACATGCTTATCAAGAGGTAACAATATTCCAAAGTCTTCACTTGGCTTCCATGTTTGGACCTTTAGGGGAAATATTTTAAGCACTGCAGAGGGTTTCAGCTACGTGAGTCCTATTGACTTTATATGAATACAGTATCTTTCATGCAAGAATCTCAAAGCACTTTGCAAACATTAAATTAAATCTCTTGTAATCCTGTGAGGCAGGTAAACATTATCCCCATTTTACAGACGGGAAAATTAAGGCAGACGAAATAACTTGCACCAGGTCACACAGTGCATCTGGAATACCATCTAAAACACAGACTCCCTGTCCTATTTATCCAGAAAAAACTACAGCACCAGCAGCAGAAGTGCAGGTTTTCTGACATTACCCCATCAATATCCTCAGCTCCGTTGTGCTAGCGTAACCGTCGGGTTAGTGTGTGTATGTTACAAGTTCCCCAGTGTGCAAATCCATCTCTAGAGCGCATGGGCTTTTTAGCTCTGGAGAACCCCAGTTCATTCCCCAGTGGAGGCCACCACACTACCTACTGTACAAAAACACAGGAAACAACAGTCCCTGCCCCACAAAAGCCTTCCCTTTAGCTTTTATTCCACCTGCAGTGGCAACTCTTTCCTGGTAAAATTCATCCCTGTACAGAGGGCCAGCATTGTGGGGCATACGCCTTCTTCTCACTCTCTCTACAGGGGTGAATTTCACCCTATTAGAATATGTCCAGGGTTTGAGTTATTAAATTCCTGCATATACTTTCTTTCAACTTTCACTTCAACATCTAAAAGGTCAGCTCCTCTTATTTAGCAGCATAGTAGCAGTCAGATTTAGAGTAAACTGCAGTTAGTGTCTGTTTTGAATTGAATTATTCCTTGTCTATCACAGCCAATATTCAGCCCCGAAGCCATCCCACTAGAAATTACGAGATCTGCTACCTGTCAGATGACTGAAAGCACTCACTCAAGCAACCCATCAACTGGAGGGGATTAACTCACAACTGCTGCCACTATCAGTGAAACAGCAAGTAGCAAGCAGGCAGTTCATTTTACAAAAACTTAATGGAGTGCATGGCTCTGGCTGTTTAATACAAGCACTGTCAACAATTTAAGCAAAAAGTCTCAGCTGTCGCGGCTGACAAGCTGAGCCGAATTATTTATCTCAGCAGACTAGATAAGGGGCTGGTGGAGTGGTATCTGGTGTTACTATCCTACATTTCCATACTGTGGTTACAGATAGCATGCATATGGCGACTTGAACTACACTGGCAGTGGCACAATCCTACGACACTGCAATATGGTAAAGTTGTTTTTACCTTCTTTCCTTCATATTTTAACAATCATATTATGTTCCTTTGCTTTGCTGTGTGTTTTACACAGCACAATCAAATATAGCCTTCCCTGTTTGCACCTCCAACATTTTTGCTGAAAAGTAATACCGCAAAATCACAGACCACCAATTCCTCAGCTGGCATACTCATACTATGCCGAGTGACACCAACTGAAGAACTGGCCCATTGCATCTTCTCCATTGTGCATGAGTTTTTCCCAGACGCTTCTGCTAACTAACTCACCAGGGGACTGATTTCCTATGCTTAAGCACATTTGTGTTATTTAACAAAACAAAACAAAAACCATCCTAACCAGTATTTACCAGGAAGGATTTATCATGCCAATGCTGAATTTACACAGTCCACTTCTTTATGCACACACAATGTCTATGTGCACACGGTTAAGTGGACTTAAAAATCTGTTCTGCATGTAAAGTGTCCTCTTAAAATATGAATATTATTTATTCATTGGAATTCATCTGGCAGGATAGGAAATCTCTACTGGAGAGGAGGAATGTTAAGATTCCAGGACAGTAACTAGGAAGATGTTTCCCCTGTTACAGACTCTTGGCAGTTACCCATCTATTGAACAGAACTGATCGAAATCTATTTGCAAGTAAAATATGAAAGGAACAAAAAAAAATTGATAATACTAAGTTAGAGTGAACTAACTGTACTTGGTGCATAGATGGTGAGCAAAGACTAAGATTAAGCAAACTACAAATCCCACTTGTTTTACTTTTATCTTGCCCACGTGCCGCAAACCTCCATTTGTCTTTCTTATCAACCTGTATGCATCGTGTCATAAACCTAAACTGTGAGGTCTTTTTTTACTATATGATCTTTCCGTGCCTAAGCACTATAAGAACTTAGTCCAGACTGAGGGCCCTAGATACTACTATAATATGCATTGAGCAGTGGTCCCCAAACTGTGGGGTGCGTCCCCCTAGGGAGGCACAAAGGAATGTTCTGGGGCGGCTGTGGCAGGACCCAGGCTATCCCCCATGGAGGACAGGGAAGGAGAGCCACGCTTCCAGCCCCGCTCTGCCCGAAGACCAGCTCCGCCACCAACCCCACTTAGCCCCCAGTCCTGCTCTGCCTTCAGGCCCAGATCTGCCCCCAGTTTCACTCCACCCCAGCCCCACTCTGTCCTCATTCCCTCTCCACCCCCAGCCCAGCTCCGCCTCTAACCCCAGCTTCTCCCCCATCCCAAGTTCTGGCCCCAGCTCCACCTGCAACCCAAGCTCTGCTGCTGAGGAAGCCTTGGCTGTGCAGTAACAGGGGGAGGGGACAGATTCCATTAATGGCAACAGGGGGGTACAACTGGAAAGGTTTGAGCACCATTACCATAGAGGGGGCTGTTAATGAGTATAAGTTATAGAGGCAGCATGGTCCACTGGAGTGAGCACTGGACTCAAGGCAAGAGACCAGGAGTCTACCACGAGCTCTTCCAATGACCTGCTATGTGACCTTCAGCAAGTCACTTCACTTCTCTGTACAAACAAATGTTTACAAAACACTGTTACAAATTTCTAAAATCTTTTTTAAAAGCTACTTTAAACCAGTTGGGACATTTTTAAAAGCAATAATGAAAATATTTCATCTAAACTTTACTAAATTAAGTAAATCATTGATCAGACATTTTAAGGATGCAAAGTTCCTTTGAACCATTTAGTTGGAAATTAACATGTTCCCCTAACGAACATTTTTAAACATTCAACATATGATTACAGTGAATACTCTGAGGGTTATATATGTGTACAAGTCCACAGATGTGATAGTTAAGATCCCATGGGAGAAATGCCCAGGGGACTGTCTTCTGCAGGCAGCAAATATGTCATCTGGGACATACAGTTAAGTGGATGCTTCCTAAGGGCAGCTGCTCAGTGTTAGTGAATTCATTATTACACCTATATATTTCCTCCCACGCAGATCATTAATGCTGATTCAACTCACCCGAGACCAAATCCTTACTGCAAGCATCCTCAAAGCTCTTTTATTCTTGCAATAAATTAATCTCTCTCCTTAATATTATGCCAAAACTCTGCATTGAAATGCTTTCTGGAAATTTTAAACAGGGATATTGTCAGCAACCATCAAACATTGATGCATGCAGCATTTTCTGTTCATGCCATTAAAAAGTGACAAACTGCCCACTCACAGAGAGGATAATGTCCAGTTTGAAGAGAAATTCAAGTGCCAACAAAAAAGTTTTTGAAACTGACTCCTTGTCCTGTCCTTCCAAATTAATCTTTTTGGGGGGGTCAATGCTAAAAAGATTCTGATTATTGCAGAGATCGCCGGGCGTGAACATGATTCCTCCCATACACCGATAAAGACAAAGAAGGGAGAAAGATGAAATCACAAATAGAAGAAGTTAGGTGTCCAACTCCCATGTGCCTTTGAAAACCTCTCCCAGGAAGGGAAAGAGGAACCGTTGGAAGATGTGGGACGCACAAAGAGATCTGAAGTAGAGTGAAGGTGCTTGGTGCATGAAAATAGGGCGATCTAGTCTGTTTCAGTGACAACAACAAACCATTTTTCACTCAGTTTCCCTCCTCAAAGTTTAAGGTGGGAAAAGGAGACTAAAGGCGGAAAGGAAGGAAGGAAATGAGGAAGGGCTTGTGAGCAATGACAGTGAAACTACAGAGGGGATCAAGTTACAAAAGGCTGTCAGGTGAGGATGAGAACAATTGAGTTTGGCATGGTAGATAAGTGAAGAGATTCAAAGATATTCACCCATTCAGACTGCAACTGCTCAGTGTTGATGCCCACTATTGCACACCAAGTGCCCAGTATTGTAGCTACTGTATGATGTGCTCTGGGAATACTGCATAGATGTACCCTCTCTGGAATCCTCACAATGATGATCTGAGGCTATTCCAGCAAGCAATATGTTAAATATTATTATTAATAATAATGTTTATTCTGGATTGCCTAAGGGCCAAATGAGAAAAGGGCCCTATTGTGCTATGCAGCGTACAAACAGAGTAGTAGATGGTCCTTGTCTGAAGAGCTTACAATCTCAACAGCCAAGGCAGACACGAGGAGTAGGAAGGGGTATAAAACACAAACAGAGTGAACAAGGTTATGCCAGGAAATGTCATGTTAGCACCATCATTTTTTAATTTTATTTTATTTTATTTTAGTGGGCAGATTAGGAGGATCAGCTAAAAGGCAAGAAAAGTGAAGAGGTAAATGGGGTGAGGAGGATGGGGAGGGGGAAAAGAGGTAAGAAGGGTAGGTTTGGAGTGAAACTGAGGTGAAGACACTGTGAGGGAGGAGGAGGCAGAGTGTTGGAATAAATAGCCTATCAGCACAGGGCAGAGAAACCCAGTCAAAACAGTGCAGTACATTATTACTGATATAATATTGTGTTCATACCATCATCACATAACAAAAGTGAGTGTCGACAAATGTGGCGTTTTCTGGAATATTCTCCTTAGGAAAGTTTTACGGGCAATTATTTAAATTTTTATCAAGAAGGAGAGAAAACTTGCATGAAAAAGCCAACTTATCTCATATTTTCTGCATTTCCTTTGCTAGTGTAGCATTTTTATTTAATATATGAGTGTAAGCTACTTGGGTGAATCAGCCATTTCATCAACAACAAACCATTTTTCACTTAGACAGATTTCCTCCTCAAGGTTTCATTCTTTAGTTTTTTTAGAGTGTGTTGGTTACAACTGAAATAAAAACAGAATGTCTTGGGATGTAAAATAGCCCTTTAGCTATTTAGATGTAGAGTTCTTACTTCTCAAATATCTTCCCCACTTCTAGGCATCAAGTGGCTGCTTCTAATATAGTTTCTTGTAAATCATTTGAGAACCTGATAACACTTTCTGTCTTCTGCTCTTATGTAAGAAATCCATGTGCTGCAGACAAGAGATGATTACTCTATAGCTCACAAGCAAACATCAGAACTGAGACAAGAACTCTCATCTTTCATTTCCAAAAAAACCACAGGTCTTTACCACTTGAGCTAAAAAAGTCCCTTATTCTCTATGGATGAAATTCATCTCTGGCAGAGGATCATCACTTCACTTAAATTATAATGATTATTATTATTTGTATTTCAGTAGCCCACTTGATCCCTCAAGAGATGGTATCAGAGGTGCACGGGCATTGTGCTAGCTTTTCTGCAGAGAGGTGAATTTCACCCTGCAGGTGAACCATTAAGGGACAGCATCTCTCACTCACACAATGACAGAGTATTACTCTGCCTTGTTACTCTTCCCTGTGAGAGTTCTAGGCAGAAGTTATCTCCTTATTTGATAGAAAACAGGTTTGGCATCCAAAGCTTGGAACAATAAGCTTTTGCTCTCATAACCCAGAAACTCCTTTTTCCTTGATTCTGGAGCGAAGCCCGTTGCTATAGTGATACCACACTAAATTGCAGTATCACAAAATTAGCATTATGACTTCTCTGCAGGATCAAGTAGGAGGGAAAATAAAAGGAGACAGGCTGAGGAAAACTAAATAATGAATGTAAATGGGAGTAAACATCAGCAATCCGAAAACATCCAGTAAAGACACTTGCTAATTACATAGCTGAAGAGTGCTTAACAAATGAGTAACCAACCTTCTGACTGGGTGCTCAACAAAGGGCTCAGAAATGCCAACAAAGACAGCATATCATCTCATAAGAGCACATTTCAGGAAGAGCTTTAACGCCATCTGAACAGTCAAGATTTTAAATTCAATTAATCACAAATACAAAGGATAGAGGGGAAATAAACCCACCCAGATAAATAAAAGCTAATGTTTTAGCAGAAAACTACCTACTAGAGTTATAGATTTGAAAAAGAGCCATGCTTACATTCTACCAGCCTGTGAAAGAACTCCTCCCCACCAATTCAGCCAATCAGTTAGTAACGTGACATCATGCTTCTCAACAGACATCATTAACTCAAGCAAACAGAAAAAAAAAATAGCAAGTAAATTACAACATCCTAATTTTACAAAAATGGATAAACTGAAACAGGGAACAAAAACAATCACATAATTCACACAGAAGATTAAGAATTTTAAATCATTAATCATTTAATTAGAGCAAAAGTAATAAAATAAGACTACCATTATCAATTACAGGACATTAATTCAATTCCAAGATGTAAACACAAAAAACACCTTTCAGAACATGAAGGCTCTTATACAAGAATAGAATCAGCACAGGAATGAAAGAGGTTTTCTCGTTAGACCAGTCTCAGCCAAGAAAAAAGATTAGTTGGAAACAAAAAGGTATCCAGAGTTACCCTTCCCCCCTAAAATGTTACTGAGAATATCTGGCAGAGCCAATGTGAGGCTGTAATATGAAGAAGGGTATCCAGGACCCTCCCTCCCCTATTGTGCACATCAAGACCATCCAAATAGTGAGCTTACACTGTGTCATCACGTAAGAATTGTATATGTTTGGGACAAAACAAATTGTAGCATGATGCTGCATCATAAAATGATAATGTTTGCAGCTGTAAATTGTACCAGCTCATTACCATCAGCAACACAACGTCCCAACGTAAGTGTATGTCATGATTATGGTGTAACATAACTTTGGAGAAGCTTGAACATTACCTGTGTTGGGTTGCTGCTCCAGAACTCGGGAACATTTCTCCTGTGTGAATGGACAATGCCACTGTATTCTAGTTAATAAAAGTGTCACAGAACACATGATGGCAATGCGGTCTTGGGAGTCTGATTCTGCCTCTCTTAATCATGTTAAGTCATACCATACTCTGCAAGTCACCTCTTGTACACTTTACTTGCAGAGTAAGGTACTACTCAATAGGAGTAAAGATGCAAAATTGGTCACTTTATTCATTTTGCTACCCAAATATATTTTTAGTTTTAACATAGAAAGTTTCAGGGACGACAGAAATTTAATAGGTTTTCAAATAATATCAGTTAAATTACAAAAGTATCTCAAAGGTTCCCATAATTACCAACACCGTGGACAATGACCTTCTTCTCAACTTTTATGATTATTTGCAGGAGTCTTAAGGTCATGAAATGTGTTTTGAAGACTCCTGCAAATAATCACCAGCTCACAAGATGCAAAATTAAACACATCTGGCCACCTGTTTTTTCACTGACTATAGAGAAGATGAAAGTGCAAGTCAGGGGCTTGTCAGGGAAAATCCATTGTATTATCCCAAAAAGATATCAAAGATGTTCAGCATGCCATTGAGAAAATACTGATACAGGAAGATGCCAAGGAGAGAGAGACACGGAGAATGCACCTGCTGTTCTTCCATAGAACAAATGACAAGAATACTTGGAAAAAAAACATTTTTTCTAAGCTGCTTTATCGAGAACATGGAAAGGACATTTCTTCTAATTAGCTTATAAGGTCATTACCATGTAAGTTAATTTTACGATTACTGTAGAAACAGCACAAACAGAGAAATACAATTTCTATATTATTTTATCACTGAAAAATAGAAGCATATTACTGTATATTGGACGACATAAAGATTGTTTTCTCCAAGAGAGAAACTATATAGAAACATACAGTATTAATTTCTAGGTTTACACTTTCCTGGATACTGTTCCCTACCCTGTCATCTACTATTTGAGGTCTCCCTTTAAGCTCTTAATGGGTAAGATAATGCCCTAGTAAGAGCAAGATGCCTGAAACAGCAGAAACAGGAGATTATAGACAGGGGCGGCTCTATGTATTTTGCCGCCCCAAGCACAGCAGTCACGCGGCTTTCGGCGGCACGCCTGTGGGAGGTCCGCCGGTCCCACGCCTTCAGTGTACCTGCCACCAAATTGCTGCCGAAACCGCGGGACCGATGGACCTCCCGCATAAACGCTGCCGAAGGCAGCCTGACTGCCGCCCTCACGACGACCGGCAGGGCGCTCCCCGTGGCTTACTGACCCAGGCACACGCTTGGTGCACTGGTGCCTGGAGCCGCCCAATTATAGAGGATGTATTTTAGCTGCCTAAGTCTCAGAAAGGAATCCTGGTCCTTTCAATGGCATATGATCTAGTCTTGCAGGGTGAACTTCACTTACTGTTTTGATTGTCTCAGAACATCCTGTACCCCATGTCATTAAGGCCAACCAGTTCCTTAGGCACTTTCTGTTCAGAATGCTATCCTCCAAATGCACCACTATTTTACAATGGTACAACTGCTCTTTTATTTGCCCTCTCACCACGCCTGTTTCCTCTATCCAATTGCTTAAGACAACCACACGTCATGAAACACTGGTGCTGACAGGACTGGGTAATGCACTTTTGAGACACTGATGAATGATCTCTTATCCCCCTCTATGCTCCACTGAAGTTGTATTGCCCCTGATTTATTCCATAGTTCAACCTGTCTTTCCTCTTGCCATCCAATGACCACAGATTGAGTTCCTTTTCTGTATGACTTCTCAGACAGCCACAGTTCACAGTGTCTTGGAACTCTTCAGAAGCATACACACGCCACACCATACCGGATCCATGGATGTCATGCTCTGAGTCATCTTCCTAGTCTGTGCAGGTATTCAGAAAAAGAGATCCAACACTGGAATCCAGAGATTAAGGGAGAAACGTTACACAGAGTCTCTTGTGTGGTTTTTCAACAATGGGTAAGCTGATGCAGTCATCTTCTACATGACCATATGCATAAATGATGTCTTTTTTGGAATATGGATTTCCTCTTGATGTACTGTATTTCTTCCCTCTCCTTCAAGACTACATAAAATACCTAGTGTGATGAGAGGGAATTTGGTCATCTCTTGGAATCCTAGGTTCAATTCTGCTGCAGCTGTGAAAAAAACAAATATATGATACTCATACAAAGCTGCTGGTTTTGTTTCAACTTTATATTTAAGCTTTGACATTAAAGAATTCAAGTATCAAAGTTAGAGCTTCCCTGTTCTCCATTAGCATAAACATTCTTGCATTCCACTTCCATCTTCATTACCCCGGCCCCTCTTCTGGTTCCCTTTTGCTCCCCCAAATATACCACTTTCAATAGACTCAGAATAATGACTCTGGTGCTCATCAGTCGCAATCTTCTTATGTGCAGCACAAACAACAGGACATGTCTCCAAGAAAACTGCACTGATGTTTGGGAGGGGATTGAAATCTTGAATCTTCCTAGATTGCACTACCATTGGTAATATTTCATTGGCCATCAACCTCAGAGAGGCAAGTCTGAAAACTATGGAATGAATAAACTCTCTCAAATGGCAGTGTTTGATGAGGGCAGTTTACTGGCGTTGATGCTGGCATCATACATTATCTCATTACGATAATACTCTTACAGGAGTTAGTCCAAACAACACATTTTAACTAACTGATGTTATAACAGAGTGACATTTGTGACAGCATGCACGAACATATGGAAAATAGTTTAGGATGGAGCATGAATCAGGAATAATTCAAGCTAGATATGGTCTCATTGAGATGTTTGTTTTCCTTGTCTTCAATGGGCTGAGTGCTTCCAACTTCTTTCTGGTGCTTATCCTTCAGAAAAGGCACGTGAGTGTGTCCCACATCCAAGAGGATGATGCTATAACCTATGAGAAAGTGAGTGATGAACAGAAAAGCACGAACAGTTCTGCTGTCATCTTAAAAGCAACTATCTACACTTCCTATGCCCAAATAATCCATGCCAACCAATATGGGCAGGAGAGAAAAGTTATATACATTAATGCTTCTGTCTTTGCCCCCAACAAATCTAGTGCGATGACAAGAGGCATAATTCCGAATAGTAAACCACTATGTTGGCAGCTAATGTGAACTTCTCATGCTACATCCACACTACTTGTGTGGCACAGCTGTGACTAAGAGTAATTGCTCACCATATACAGCCCTATAGATCAAGAGATAATAAGCATGTTTCCTTGGCTTGATGAATAGATTGTGATATAACATATGGAACACAGGTGATTTAAATGCCAGTGACAGCGTAGATTGAAAACTTAGAGAGACATATCAACAGATCAGGAATAGCAAGGACAGTAGCCTTGCTGGCTTCCTCACACCTGCTGGGGTTCCCCCAAGACCTCTTCCACTTGGTTCCCCAAGAACTCAATTCATCCCTCTGGTTCCTTTATTTGGTATACAACAAATCTACTCTGAGTAGATGAGACTCAAGTGTAGCACGTGGATATAGGGCATACCACACAGCCAAAGTTACACAGCAAAACTTTTCCTTATATACATTTTTACTCACACTAACAACACATGCATTCTTAACTATACATTGCGTCACACGCTTCAGGATTGGCTTGGTTACTCTGCAGGAACCACTCCCTGACAGCATGTTCTCTGTAAATGGTACCAGGCTGTTTCCCCTTATCTCAGCTAGCACAGACATCATGTCTCTAGCCACTCATCCATTTACCTTCCCAATCACGCCCACCAAGAAATGAGGCAAAGACAGACACAGATATCTGCCTCTTAGGAATTGTACTGAAAACACCATTTCATTTCATAGTCTTAGATGATGGTATTTAGCCACTGGTGAGTTAAATTCAAGCTTGGAATCTAAAAACAACAAGATATAGTTTCTCTTAACCCCAATACTCAGACTCAAACACATCTTACAAAAGTCTCTGCCTATAACAGAGGCTCTCAAACTGTGGTCCACAGAACACCAGCAGTCCGTGAGCTCCATTTAAGTGGTCCGTGGATAGTTCCCTCTAAAGTGCATGCCTGGGTGGCTGCACACGAGAGAATGAAGGGCCACTCACCTAATTAGTGGAGCCGCACAGTGGGTAGGTGGGAGTGGGATGAGAAGACAGGGTGGTGGGGAGAATTTGGGAGGTGCAGGGCTCCGGCGGTGTCATAAGTAGATAGGTAAGGTAAGGGTTAAGTTTTCTTTTCCTGTAAAGGGGGAACAACGAGAACCAAACGCCTGACCAGAGGACCAATCAGAGAACTGGATTGTTTAAAGTCAGGGGCGGGAATTTGTATACTCGGGGTCTTTGTTGTTTTCTCGGCTATCGGTAAACAAGGTTTCTTCTAACTCCATCTTATCTCAAATATTCTACTAAAAGTCTGTGAGTACAAAGGAAAACAAAGTAATTCGGCTATGAGGAGCTTTGTGTTGTATGTACAGATGTGGATTGCTGTGTCTTTGTTGTTTTCCTCGGCTGTGAGAAAACAAGCTTTGCTTCTAACTACCTCTGCTTTCAACCCTTCTCCTAAACATCTGTGAGTACAAAAGGAACAAAGTAAGTCGGCTATGAGGAGCTTGTGTTGTATTTTACAATTGTGTGTTTGCTGTCTTATTTAAATGGCTATTTTTTAATAAGACTGGGTTTGTTCATATTTTTTTTAAGAAGCCAGCCTTAATTACATTTTTTGCAAGTTATTTGTCTGTATTCTTCATGCTTTCTAATATAAAGCTTTTCTTTTCAAAACTTGTGAAGCTTCTTTTCTAGTAGGCAAAGAGAATTGAAACCTGTAATCAGGTATCTGTCTCCCTCACGGGACAGGCAGGACGGGGAAAAGGCAAAAGCCAGCTGTGGTATTGGCATCTCAATTGTCCTAGGGAAAAGAACGTATCTCGTTGGGAAGCAGAAAGAACAGGTTTCTTGGTACGCGCAAGCTAGACAGAGGAGCCTGGGAAGGAGGGGGAAGGGGTTCTCTCTCCTGCCTTCTGAGACTCCCAAGAGAAACAGGGTTATCTGGAGGTCCCCCCAGGGAGGGTTGGGGACACCAGAGAGAGGAAAGGGGGGTCAGGCCCTATCAATTCCTGACCTGGTGGCAGCCTATCAGATCTAAGCTGGAGATTAAGCTTAGAAGACTTCATGCTAGTACCTTATATTTGAACTCTAAGGTTCAAATCGAGGAATATTACTATGACAGGCGGCCAGAGAAAGAGGCAGCCAGAGAAATAGGTGACATTCCCCAATTCCAGAGCTGCAGCTGCTAGGTTGAAATGGCCTTCCTTCCCAGACTCAGCTCTGTCGCTGCTGTGGCATGGGAGAGACCCCCCTCCTTCCCAGCCCCAGCTTGGGGGCTGCCACGGCAGGGGAGAGAGGGCACATCTGTTGCATTATAAAGATAAGACTACTGATATTAAAATATGAGTTGTGTGCTTTTATTTGTAGAACAAAAAACATTGATTATTACTACGGTTTTTTTATGTAGCACTTTTATCCAAAGCACTTTACAATAGTTAACTAACGGTACCAACAACATTTGGAAAGATCATTAAGTGGTCCGCTGAGACCCTCAGCAATTTTCAAGTGGCCTGTGAAAAAAAAGTTTGAGAACCACTGGTCTATAAGATAAGATCTATTCATGTGAAAATGGCACTTTTTGTTCAGTTATCAGAACTGCTCGTATGCATTTTCAGAATCCTAATTGCTCCGGTTAACCCTGCAGCACTGACAACTCAGAGGACATGAGTTGGATTGTATTCCTTCTTAAGCATAAGGGGAATTGTTTACTAAGTTCCAATCTGATACATCTGTGCAAACAACATTACATAGGAGTTGCCCAGGATAGACAATGAGGTTGTATGATGAAACTGAGGGTCTAATCTAACCATGAAAAACTTTGTCACTGGTAGTGATGAACGGGAAGGAAGAAAAACAGCTTGACTTTCAGAGCCCAGATTGAATTTACAGAGCTGAAAGTTAGAAATACTTTCCTTTCACTTGCAAGTTATGGACACTGAAGGCAGAAATCACTGACAGGAAACAAACATCGCACTGCACATCATTTTTACACAGTCATTTTTCCAATAAGAACCACATTTTGCAAGTTTCAAAGAACAGTGGTGATGTTAGTGAGCCTTCCCTGAGGTGTGTGTATCACTGTGCTCTCAGAACGCATTCACTTCACATCCCCATCCCTGACATATGTCTAACAGGGCCAAAGAGAACATCATATATGGCTTTAGGGTGACCAGACAGCAAGTATGAAAAATCAGGACAGAGGGTGGGGAGTAACACAAAGCCCAAAATATCGGGACTGTCCCTATACAATCAGGACATCTGGTCACCCTACATAGCTTCAGTTGCCACAGTAACACAAAGGTTGTATCCAAAGCCAGGAAATCCCTGGGTAAGGGGGGAAAATTGCCTTCTCAACCTGAATAAAACCCCAACAAGCAAACTGTGATTAATCCCATACTGAAATAGAATTTGTGCTTCCTGAGGCCCTTTGAGTTACAGTGCAATTTCACTATATAGCAATGTAGTGGCTTCCCTATAACAACAGATCTTACAATGTTACATGCTACTACAAATACCAGGACCACCACTTATTCTGTAAACAAAGATATGCATCTCCAGTCCTGTGTTAGAGATAACTACTATGGGCCTACAAAGTATGTTTCAACCTCTGTTCTTTTTCAGCAATTTTATTTGATCAAGTTATCATGCTCTTGGGGGAGGGGATATTATATTGTGTTTTTGAGGAGATTTGAAAATTAAGGAACATGATGGAAACATTATTCAGATAACATACTTATAACCATTACTTGGAGAAAAATGAATAAATTTCAAAGAATACGTGAATAGAATCTGAAAACATTAAATGAACCAAGGAATAGTAGTGTGGCTGTACTTTTGTGCCTGAGATGATCATAAGTTTGCATTATTACTATTTCAACAGTTTTCTTTTTCTTCCTATCAGCAGGAAAGTAATTTATCATGTTGCAATGACGGTCCGGCAATCACAGGATGATGAGTGCATCTTTTGTGAAAGGACAATCAGCGTAATCTGTGTCTTAAATATTTCAGGAAGCAATCAAACCTATATTGTATATTGAGAAGGAAAAAGACAGAAAGAATATTTATCAGGCAATTTACAGCTGAAATTTCAGGTGACAATATGGATTTCTCAACTGCTACAGCTATGTGGAAACAGAGCTTCCTCTCTGGGGGAATTTGCTACTGTTGTTAATCGGTTAAGATAATTTTTTCTCATTATTTCATTTTTACTTCAGTTTAAAGTTTTAATGTAATGTTAAGCCAGAGCACTGTGAAAATGATATCAAAAACTACCTAAAACAACAACTATTAAATATCTCTACATATACACACAATCCTATCTTTGGTGTTTAAAAAGCACCAATCACGGCAACGTGTAGGCGCTTTACTATCCAATAACAATGACAATAGAGAAACTGGAAGATGCATCTGACAGCCAACAAAACAATTCTAACGATTTTGTACTTCTAAGATCAACATATTGGACATGCTGTTATTATAAGATTAAAGCAACTGGATTACAAACACTGCAACCGTATCTGAAACTAGGAGCCAGATCCTCAGCTGGTATAAGTCAGCATAGCTCCTTTCACTTCAGTCAAGCCATACTAGTTTACACTAAATGGGGTTCTAGCTTCAGGTTTCTAAATCAACCAGTTAATCTGCTCCATAGTTCTCAGATTGGTTGGGGCCTTCTCTTTTTTACCTCTTAGAGAAATGAGTCTTGTGGCCTAAAAATTGTTTTGCTGCTGTGGACTCAAAAACCACAGCTGTACTTAAACTAAGAACTTCTATTTAGTCTAATATTCTGATAATTTTTTATGGAATAAACTTTGCAAATGTTTGTGAATGGCTAGCACACTTACTGGAGAACAAATGGCTATCAGCAAATCTGGGACACTATCTTGCAACCATTACTTTTGAAAGTATCCCTCTGAAATTAATGGAACTGCTCAAATCTGTAAGGACTGTATGTGTTCTAGGTACAGGCACATGAAGACACTGCAAGATTTGCCGGTCCCTTCAGCACCTTTGAAACCTGTTTTGTCAGTGGAAGCAGCCAAGAGGAAGTGGAAAAATAAAACTTGAAAAAGCCACCAGAGACTGAGCTGACGTAATTTTTCCTGCTTGCTTTTGTTTTCCTTTTCTCTTTCATGCCATTTATCTGTCTTTTTGTATTTATCCCAAAATTAATTTTTGTAATTGTACTAACCAGTTTAAATGGAAGACTGTTTGCTCTAATTAAACTCTGAAAGGATTAAATACTTGTGTTTCAATCTCCCTTTATGCAAAGAAGAATCAAGGTCTCAACTTCAAAAAAAAATGCTGTGTTCAGAGTAAATTAAATCCATTTATCTATTTGCATAATAAAAGAGGGACAATCTACACAACGCATCAGCCAAACTGCCTTTCCTCCACCACACAAAGTACATAGGGTTTCTGCGGCATACTTTAGACCTGCAGCCAATGTAACCTCTTCTGACAGGAGCAAAAGGGAAGCGGCAGCAGTAGCACTTAGATAGCTGCACAATCATCTCCAGAAGGGACTGTCACAGTCTCTCCTCAGCCTGATGGACGAGATAGGCAAGTGAGCCCTTGGTGAGACACTGTGAATATAACCAGTGTTTTCCCAACATGGCCTGAGTTCCTCCTGGCTTGACTGATAGCTGGGAAGAGACTGCATAGCCCCAATATGGGTTCCAGTTTATGGCACTGGGAAAAGGGGAAAACAGAACAGATCACCCTAAACCCTTAATTTCAGAAGTTATGCAGGAATTACTAGTAGGGTGACCCTAGAGAGAATGAAGAAAATATCGAGACACATTGGGTGGAGGAAGTCCCACCAGCGGAGGAAGAAAGAAAGAAAGTCCCACCGGCAGAGAGAGAGAGAGAGAGAGGGAGAGAGAGAGGAAAAAGAAAAAAACCCAGAGTCCCAGACTTTTGCTGGCGGGGGGGGGGGGGAGTGAGTCCGCTGGCAGAAAAAAAACAAAACAAAAAAAACGATGGAGTGCGAAATAAGACAATGGTCCGACCAATATCCATCGGGATGCCAGGAAACCTAAAATTTGGACAGTCGGATTATCAGGACTTCTGTCCCCAATACGTTAGAGGCCCTGTCGGTAATAACTCCTGGCCCCAGGCAGCAAACGAATGGAAGGGGTTAGGAATGATGCAGACATACAAGGGGGACATGAAGGACATGGGTAAAGGACATAATTTCTGTGACTTCTCAATCTGCAGGTAGCTCCATGCTTTCCTCCTAGGAAGCAGATGATTCCTCTCCTCCCCCTTCCTCCCTGGAACATTAGGTTGCAAACCACAATCAGGACTACTTGGCCCCATGAGCAGCCAGAATTAAATTGATCTAGTTTAGGCTATTTCTTTTTAATAAACGCAATAGTTTTAATCAAATTTGCTCAGAGGGTAGAAGATTAGTTAAGAAGAGAGGTAAATGCAACATTAGATTAAGGTATCACTGGGGATTAAAAATGTAATTTTGGTTATTACCAGTTGTATACGATGAATAAAGAATATGCAATATGCAATTAAATTCAGCACAATATGAACACCGATAGAGAAAAATTAATCTGATATGTAGGGCAGAAAGGTCATGAATACTTAAACCCAACTCAATTTTGCTTTGCTCTGTTCATTTTCTCTAAGAGGCAACTTGGTTTAAATATTTCTGGGTGCAAGGAGAAAGTCTGTGACTAAGTTCTGCCATGCACGAACATCACATTGGAATACAGCAGGGTAATAGAGGAAATTGCTTCCCCCAAAAAAGGTCCCAATCCTTGTTTTTGTGTGAGCATATATCTCCTTCCTGCAGCCACCTGGAAGACAGTGGGACAGGGCTGCAGCAGTTCAGCTGCATGCAACGTGTAGCAGGATCAGAACGTAACGGAACAACATACAAGGGTGTAAAAAAAAAGGATGATTTTTTAAATTTTAAAATAAAAGGCTTCCTCTATCTCAGTGATAAATCTCAGAGATTAGAATTTATTATTTGATTGGATATCCAGTGTCCACTAGCCTGTTTCTCCTTATCTGTGAGGCCATTCATTCCTCTATGTATCTGACCATCTTTTAGAAATCTCAGCAATGATGGGCTAACATGCACTTTTCTCACTCCCCTCCCCGCTGAAAATAATAGACAAGCATCACAACCACCCCTGGAAAAAATAAGTTTGGAACTAGGCTACTTTTGTAAAACTTAAGAAATATATAACAGCTGAGTAACAAAAACACATAAAATACTCAGTAATACCCACTTAAATGACCAGCATCTCCATTTATAGCAATTATTTTTTTCTTTATATGTGATCAGTCTCCTACAACACTAGTTATTTTGCCTGATTTAAGAACAAAGGGTTATATCTGAATACATCTTAATTTTTCTTCTAATGTTAATACTGCTTAAAAGTCCAATCCCGCTCTTATTGGACCACTGAAAACCTGTGACTCACCAAAACTATGGAAAGCGAAATCTCTGCCCAAGTTTTGAACTCTGTAACATTTGTTTGCAATTCATAATAAATGTCCAACATGACGGGTTTTCCATAGATTCCAAGGCCAGATGGAACCACTGTGATCATCTGACCTCCTGTCTAACACAGGCCATTGAACTCCAAAATAACCGCTAGAGCAGATCTTTCAGAAAAAACATCCAGTCTTGACTTAAACATTTCCAGTGATGGAGAATACACAATGAAACTTGGTAAATTGTTCCAATGTTCAATCAACCTCACCATTAAAAATGTACATCTCTTTTCCAGCCTGAATTTGTCAAGATTCAACTTGTCAAGCTTCCCCATGTAGATACTTATAGACTGCAATCAAGTCACCCCGACCCTTCTTTGTTAAGCTAAATAGATGAAGCTTGTTGAGACTATCACTGTAAAGCACGTTTTCAGATCCTTTAATCATTCTCGTGGCTCTCCTCTTAACCTGTTGCTATTTACAAACATTTTTCTTGAACTATTGACACCAGAACTGGACACGGTGTTCCAGCCGTGGTTACAACAGTGCCAAATATAGAAGTAAAATAACCTCTCTACACCTACTACAGATTCCCCTGTTTTGTGGTTGAAGCTCTACACAGCTGCAGTCATCTGATTTCATGCAACAAATTACAGAACCAGGCTCTCTATTTTTTAAACTAGCATAGCAGTTTGATGTAATGGTTGGGAGATCTTTTTCCCACTCCTGTACTCTTTTTTCCCCAAAATATTTGTTAAACATGCCACAGTCCAGATCAAAATTATTTTATGGATTATTCTTTTGGCTTCTGAATTCATGAATCCAATAAGTGTCCATCAGTTTCATTAATCTGATAACAAATTCATGAATTTGATAAAACTGTCAACAAGCATTTGTAAAGAATTTTAATGGTTTCAAAATAACCAATTATACTGAAGCACTTGCACGAAAGCAGCAATTTTATTAGTTTCATGAAACCATTCATTTTATCCTTCCAGAATAATTATATATTTTGTTCATTATTATCCACTTACTTCAACCCCGGCAATCTATTGATACTACTCTTCTACACAATGCTTCTTAAACTAATTCAATTGTATGTGTACGATAGATAGATTTTAAGGCCAGACCAGAAAGGACCATTATAATCATATGGTCTGACCTCCTGCACAACACTCATCATAGAATTTCACTCAAGTTCTGCATCAAGCCCTTAACTTCTAGTTGAGCTAGTGCATATCTTTTAAAAAGACACATAGTCTTGAGTCAAATAGTTCTTGTGATCAGAGTCTTTCATTCCCTGTGTTATTTGGATTGCCTTTGTAAGTATCTACAAGGGGAGAAGATTTCTTAAATTGGGAACTCCTTAGCAGACAGAGTTTGATCAAATCACCTTTTAACCTTCACTATGATAAATTAAATAGATTCACTGGAAAGCAGGTTTTCCAGAAGTCAAATAATTCTTGTGGTTCTTTTCTTAACCCAATAATTTTTAATGTGTGTGTGTCACTAAGTATCAGTTATTTAAGGAGAAATATCAATAGATCCCATGGGCTGGAGAAAACAATTAGCAGTGAAAATGATTACCCCCAAGACTCTATATTGCCCCTTTATGATGTGTCCTCAATCTGACCCATTTGTCCTCAATCTGAAATCTCTGTTCCATGGTGTACATGGGTCAGCCAATTCCACTAATACTCTGTTCTCATGGTGTACTGATTTGCATGCTTGAAGAAAATAGTCTGTCAACTGGGCTGTATTGCATTTGGTTATCTATCTAAACATTCACATCACTTCATGGGAAATTCTCTTGTGGTGTAGCTTTTATACCTAGTCTGCAATAAAAGGCTTCTGTAGCCTTTGCACATTAATAATGACCTCTGCTAGACACACTTCAGTGCTTCTACTAATTTATTCATTCACTTGTTTGATTACTTATTTAATGTGTTTTTCTATCTAGACCAGAAAAGATAGCTGAGATTTAGCATAGAAATAGGTCACGCTAGGAAGGTGGCACAGTTTCATCTACCCCACTGGAGTGGACAATTATTTACTTACCCCTTATGTGTGACCCAGCTCTGTGGATTTGGAGCCAAGTTTATTTTGTTCCTCAGAACCCAAATTAATCTTACATAGACCTTATGGGATAGACCTTAGCACAGGAAAAGATTGTCATCCTTCTCCATTGTGTTTGTAAAGAAAGCCACTGTGCACTGTTTTTTCTTCTCATGCTAGACTACAAATTATAGGGAGAGATTCGTAGGTGATGATAAAAATTAACTCTCAAGGCCACTTAAGCATAATCTGAAACCAGCTGAATATAGACACTGGAAGTGGAATTGTGCAGCTCACTACACTGCAATCCATGCTTTTTGACTAACTCTTCCAGCCAGTAAGTGCACTCAGAGATCCATTTTACTGGCATCTCTAGAAACACGAGACCTGATTGGTTTCAATACTCTTCAGGGAGAAAAGCCCCAATCTTAGATCAGAACACTTGATTTTATTCCAAACTTTTCCAAAAGCTTGTGGTGCATCGTCACGTAGGCCAAAATTTACAAACATGGGTGCCTAAATTAGACATTTAAATAAATGGCCTGATTTCTAGAGGTGATGAGAATCCATCACTTCCCTTAAGCTGTTCCAATGACTAATTGCCCCTCACTATTACAAATGTGTGCCTTCTTTCCAGGTTGATTTCTGTAGTTTCATTTAGTTGAATCCAAGTGCATGAATTTAGGAATCTGTGTTTGTAAATTTTGGCCTGTGGCCACACATAAAAATAAGTTACCTTATAGTTGTAATAAGCTACTGCTGACTATTAAAAATGCTTTACAAAGAAGCTCCAGTAGGTCAGAAAAATGAATATATGTAGAGAGAAAGTTATCTGTTCTTTCAAATATTATCAACCACTAGAAAACATAATGGGGGGAGGGGGAATCTTTGCAAGCATTCTTGCAAATCAGACAGGGGTAGCATCTTAGCAAGCACTCTCATGCACCAAGTTTCTTCTTATAGGTAGGAAAGAAGCTATAGCTGTGTGACAATTATTTCAGCATGAAGAGTGATCAGTAATGTCAAAATACTTATTCTGAAAGTTAGATCTTTTGTTTATTTAAATATTATGGTTAGGATTATTTTTTTTAAAAAAAAAAGTAGATACGTAGTTACGATTTAAAAAAAAAAACACTAAATGTGTAGTCTAGGAGTTTAAATTTTAAATTGTCCCTTTAATTGCATGCAGTGAAGTCACATTAAAGTTTGAGAATACACTGTATGTGATGTTCTTAACACCGTAACTCTGCTGGAGATGTTGGTTGGGAAACTCTTTCTGGTGATAACGGAAGATAAGGTGTCCTAGTTTTAGGCCTATCAGCTGCATTCTACACCACTGATTATGAGGTGATATTAAGCTCTTACAGTGACAGGCAGAATAGCTTGAATGGCTCTGTAACTTTCTAAGTGATCCCACAAGACAGTTTGAGGCAACTGTTTATTTTCCTGGAGGGGCTCTCTCATTTTGTCATTGCTCCTGTTCTATCTGTACATGGAGCAAACAGGAGGGCTAAGGAGCAGGAGGGGTGGGTTGAGATATCTTCAGTATACTGAAGACACCCAGCTGTACATCTCCATGTGTTCTAATCCTACTTATGCAAGAGATCGCTGACCCCGTGCTTAAGAGAGATTGTGGAAGGCTCAGAGTTAAAATCTCAGATAAGACCAGGATAATACTTATATCAGCACCTGTTCGACAGACATGATCACAATTCAGGAAAGTGCTTAAGCATATGCTTAAGTCCTATTGAAGGCAATGGGATTGAGGGCTTATGTCAACTGTTTGCTACTAAGGTTCCCAATGTGGGGATCCTGCTGGATCCCCAGTTGCTTCTGGAGTCAGGTAGACCTTAGCTACCTATGTATTTTCTGTCACTTGTTCTTACCAAGAAGGTTGCCTCCCTTTCTTTAAGACTCAGACATCACCATGGTTATTCACAGCTACCATCTCCAGTCTGAATTACTGCAATGCACTCAGAAACGGCAGTCAGAGCAGAAGCAGCAGAGAATCCTGTGGCACCTTATAGACTAACAGACGTTTTGGAGCATGAGCTTTCGTGGGTGAATACCCACTTCGTTAGATGAATGTAGTTGAAATTTCCAGGGGCAGGTATATATATATGCTAGCAAGCAAGCTAGAGATAACGAGGTTAGTTCAATCAGGGAGGATGAGGCCCTGTTCTAGCAGTTGAGGTGTGAAAACCAAGAGAGGAGAAACTGGTTCTGTAGTTGGCAAGCCATTCACAGTCTTTGTTCAATCCTGAGCTGATGGTGTCAAATGGTGAGGGACCAAGGTGCACCAGGGCTTTTTCCAAGCGAAAAAGATCTTGTAAGATAAACGGCAGGTATGCAGCTGAAGGATGGCCTCAGTGACAGATCCTTGGCTCTAGAGCTCACTTCCACCCATCGTGTGCTACCATCTGGATTTGGTGACCTTCAGAGCAAGCTTACCTGTTTTCCCAGGCTTTTATGGATAGCAGAGGAGAGGCTGATTAGTGTTACAAGGTGGATAATAGGAAGGACTGGGCTGGAGAAGCTTTTATGGAAGATTCATCTTAATGCTCTTTTGATATGTTTATTTACTGTTTGTGTTTTGGAATTCTAGGTTCACCTAGACAGCTCTGGAGAGGCACAATGTATTAATTGAATTAAATTCATTTTAAAAGCTCGGGAATATCATAATAAATGGTACCATACTTAGCAAAGTTCATTTACAATCCTCCATTTAACCCAGCTATTAAAACTTCACTTCTTCTAGCTACAATGCCTAATATTTTAATATTTTAAGCGGCATATTCATTTAAGGTTTGCCATTAAATGTTTTCATGGAAACTAGGTGCTTTAGATGGAGAAAGGAATTGTTAATTGGTATTTAATACGAAGCCTGTACAGTTTTAGAGGTGTGTTATTGAAATGCAGATGAGCCTGGATTATTCAAAACAGGGGGAGAGGCATGGATTTTGAAATGTTAATTAAAAACACATGGGATATGAAAGAGGAGGGGAGGGAATGAATGTGTTGACTGTGAGAAATAAAAGAAATCTTTTATAATAGAATTCCAGAAATAACAGTAGAAGTAACAATGGGGAGAGATGGAGAGCAGAGGAGGAGAGTGCTTGCAGTACACATGCTAACAAAAGGCTCTGTTAATCATTGTACCCTAAACCTGAGTTCAGGCAATCAGTTTATTTATACCATTGTCCACAATAGATTATTGCACCATCGTTGTACTCAATGACAGCCCAATCCAGCTCCCACTGCTGTCAATGGGAGCTTAACCACTGATTTTACTGGGATGAGGATGGGACCCTAACCTAAAACCCACATAAACTCAATTCTGCCCATTTGTGCAGCTCCCATTGCAGTGAAAAAAGTTTACTTACATGACTTCAAGTCAGTCATTTAACTTCCATGGCAGTGATATTAGTTTGAAAAAAAAATCGATTATATGGACTTTAGAGAGGCAGGGAAACTGCAAAATGTACTGGAGATGGCTAGGGGCATCAAAGACACTCCCCCCATGCAGCAAGTCACTCCTGATGTCCCTTCCAAATGAACACGTTATCCATGCAGAAGTAGCCTGCTACACTTTACCTGTCTGCCAGTATTTCTCATGTCCCCATCACCTGTGATGCCCTCTCTCCACCTCCAGATCAACCAAGCAAAAATAAATAAATAAAATCTAACACATATGGGCCCGATTCTGATTTAAGTTACAGCAGTCTTCAAATCAGGAGTGACTCCACTTAAGTAAATAAACTGCAACAATGCAGGCCCAGGGTGAGATTAGACTCAGGCCTAAAAATGTAAATGAAACCCTTATTCAACTGCTAACAATTGACTTTAGTCAGTAAAAATACACTATTTTTCACGTTATAACAGTAAAATACATATCACACGGCAGCCCTATACATCTCTCCCATATAACAATGCAAGTATGAACTCATGTGTTCAGCACTTCTGTGAGGTAAGTATCATTCCCATTTTACAGATCTGAAAAGTGAAGCAGAGAGGTAAAAGGATTTGGCAAAGGCCACAGAAGCCGACAATGTCATTAGTGGACTTGCTCCAAATACCGTGCTCTTAACCATTAGATTACAATGCAAATGTACTTCTTCCCTGAGCTGCTTTGCCAAAATACATGGTTGTTTTACTGCACTGCTGAGCACATTAATCGACAAGAAAGGAGTGCTGCTTAACTTAGGCAATGATGTTTGGGCACCTCAGCAAGGGACATAATAATAATCCCTGACACACAATCACATTTTTAAAATAGGCGGCATTTTCAACAGTTGTATGGCATGTAGAACATCAGATCCCTCTGCAAAGTACAGTGCTGACATGAACTCATTCATCCAAATGCATATGCTTTCCCAAAAGAATGCACCACTTTGTCATTTAGCGTAAGCAAGTTAATTATATGAGCTAATTTTAGTTGCTCTGCTATATGCAGGATCAGTGTACACCAGAGTTTTTGTTTGCTTGTTTTACATTAACAGAAATAAATCGGACACTGCAGGAAACCTATGAAAGTGTTAAATGAGGTAGACAATGGATCCAACTGCCACAATGTATTATCTCCATCTGCTGGCAGGAGGGTATTGAAACACCATTGTAATGTAGCTATTCATCACTAGGGAAAACCCTTACAACAGTGGTCCCCAACCTTTTTGTCTGGAAGGACCGTGGCAGCGGTCGAGCATTTGCTGAAATGCTGCCGAATTTTGTCAGTGGCAAGCGGCGTCATTGAGAGGTGTCGCCACCAAAATGCTCGACCGCGGGCCAGGACGTGAGCGCCTTTAGATGCCCCCGTGGGCGCCATGGCGTCCCTGTGCATCGCATTGGGGACCACTGCCTTAGAGGGTTGCCAGAGAATGCTTAACTTCAAAGGCATTAACCAAAGTCCAAAGTCTACTCATAGAGACCTAACACACAGGTGAAAACACCTAAAGGGGAGTACACTACAGAATTGGTCTCCTCCATTTTCCAACCCCACTACATTAAACAGAATCCCAATGAGTCTCTCACCTTAGGGAAATGCTCTTTGGTGTCCTGGGTCTCCTCTAATTCAAGCACACAAGAGAAGCCAGCAGAGCCTGTGTACTGTTGGGAGACACCATTTTGAAAAACATGCGTGTGGTTTTAGGGGTGCTGCTGATTCATAGACTCAGACTGCTCCAAATGGTGGGAGTAATACAACATTGCAGATGCTCACTGAGACAATGGGGAAAATACAAACAGAGTGCTGTACCAGCTTGTATTTTTTTCCTTTGTTTTTATTTCCTTCTGCTTTGTTTTCCTGTCTGTCTGTTCATGGGTGAAGAGTGTTGGTCTTTTTGCTTCCTGATAGCCAAAGGAGAGAAATTGTTGTAATGATCTCAACAAATAAAAAACTGGGGAAAAAGCCAATACAGGCAAAGGGAATGTGTCAGTATTTCTCAAACTGGGGTTGCCGCTTGTGTAGGGAAAGCCCCTGGTGGGTCAGGCAGGGCCGGTTTGTTTACCTGCCCCGTCCACAAGTCTGGCCGATCGCAGCTCCCACTGGTCATGGTTCGTTGCTCCAGGCCAATGGGAGCTGCTGGAAGCGGCATGGACCGAGGGACGTACTGTCCACCACTTCCCGCAGCGGTGAACCGCAGCCAGTGGGAGCCGTGATCAGCCGGACCTGCGGATACAGCAGGTAAACAAACTGGCCTGGCTGCCAGGGGCTTTCCCTACACAAGCGGTGACCCCAGTTTAAGAAACACTGGATTATGTGGAAGGAAATTACAGTGAGGTGGATACGGATATGTCTACACTGCAAAAAACAAGCCACAAGTCTCAGAGTCCAGGTTAACTGACATGAGGTCGTGTAGATGTTCAGGCTTGGGCTATAGCCAGGGGTCTGAGACTTACACCCATCCCAGGGTATCAGAGCCTGGGCTCCAGCCTGAGGCCAGCTATTTACACTGCTGTTTTTAGCCCCATAGCATGAGCCCAAGGCAACTGACCCAGCTCTGAGACCATAGGTCTTTTTTTCTACCGGGTAAACATACACTATGTAAATAGTATGTTTGATATATTTAAGGGACAGCCACCATATTTAGAGACCTAGTTCTGCACTTCGTTATACTAACATAAATCAAGAGTAACTCAGCTGAGGTGAACGGAGTTATACTGGTGCAAATGGGCATAGAATCAAGCCAAGCGTATGGTTAGCTCTCTATCGCTGCAAGATGCTGGAATATGTTAAAATAAGACAGTAAACTTACATTGTAATTCAGATTATACTGATTTGCGGCAGCACAGTGCAACATGCTGCACTAACGGGATAGTATACTAATTCGTAGAAGTCATTCTGAACAATCTTTATAATCAAACACCTGTTGAGTTTTACAGTATTAATATTTTTAAGATAAGTAAAGAATAGATTTTCTTTAGTTATCAAATAAGAGTTTTCAAAATGAGGCCTTATGGATAACTAAACATCTGTATTTTTATTGCAATTGAAATTAATCCATCTTTTCGAATTTAGCATATAATTAGTTTAATTCTAATTTCATCTAATATAATTAATGGATCATAAAAGACTAGTTATTAAATTCATTAATGACATTTTAAAACTGGCATGAAAATTATATAGTCAAACTTTTTATGTACAAAACTAATGGACTGTAAAATTCCATTGGTTCAGCAGGTAATATTGGAGTTGGATTATTTTTCTCTTAAAATAATAATTTATTTCAGTATTTTTTGTTTTGACCTTCATAGAAAATAAAATTGATGTTTTTCTCCCATAGCTATTTGAACAAAATATAACAGTGCGCGCACACAGGTGCACTTACACACAAGTAAACCCCTGCTGGTTACTGGGAATTGCTAACAGATATTCCTTACCCAGGGACCCATTTTCCTTACTCAGGAAAAGGAAACTGAGTGCGTTCCCTAGAGATATTTCTAATCATGGCTGGTGCTCAGATGCTATGGTGGTTGGGGACCAATCAGATTGAAGAGGGAAGAACCTTGGTCCACTTCTTGCCTTTCCTCAGCCGCCTGGCATCTGGTTTGTAGGCTGAAGAAAAATCAGTAGGAATCCCTACTGCAACCTCCAACCCAGATCCCCTGTGTGGAGTCTTGATCTCTTTAGAGCCTCCCTTAATGAACTTTCATCAGGAAAAGCCCTTCTAGAGGGCTAGAATTTAGTCCACATCCAGCACTGCACTGCTATTCAGGTCTTCAAAAGACCTACTGAAATCAGATGGGCAAACCCTAAGGTCTTTCTGCAGTTTTTACCTACTCCAAAATCCCATTAACTCTGGAGCTCGGTTTGCCTGAGATAGTGCCTCAAGACTTGTCACCGTGGAGCTTCTTCCTAAGGACTGAAGGATTTTTACCCAGAGGGAGGACACCTGGTGCTGCGGTTTCCTGGGGAGGTTGTAGCAAAATGCCACTGTTGGAAAGAAGACAGTCCCTTCTCCTGTTGAAGTACATTGATTAAATTATTGACAACCTCATCTATATGAATCGTTACCTGAAATTAAACCCAAAATTAATGTGATTAATTAGCTTTTCTTAAAAGAATTCCCCAACTGTGAGCTAATTTGCCAACTCATGTAATCTTTATGGTACACTATCAATCGTTACTGAGGACAACATATATTCAAGAGTTAGTGCAGTATACAGAACATCCTCCTCCTTTGGAGAGTTTTAGCTTTTACATACACTTTGCTTTGTCTTCCATTCCATAGGATCGCCTTGATTCTGCTGTTGCTCTGCATTCAATACTTTCACAGACTTACCTGGGAGTTATGTGGAGCCAGAGCATTAGAGCTGCCGTCTTTTAAAAGATCAAATATTAAAATTTAAATATTAAACTTTTTTTTTTCTTTAGTGCAAAAATACCCTGCTGGTGTTAGTATATAGTGTAATAACTTTTCAACCCACTCGGGTTACTTTCAGAATTTAGGGTTACTTAAAAGAAAATGTTTTACTACATCTTTTCACTATTATTATTTTCAAATACAGGCATGTGCAAAAGTTTACAGAGACAATAAAAACACAAGGCCTGCTTCATTGGCCTGACTGAACTTCATGGATCACTAATTCTGGAACTCATAAAACCCAGTATGGCCTCTGGTCTAAATAAAAGAAGCCTCAGGGCTCTAATTTATGCCTTTTTACCTAAAGCCGCAAGAGGGTATACCAGCAACTAGCCCAGTGCTCTGTTCATGCTTCCTTTGCTTTGGCCATGCTGCCTATCCAAGGAGTTGGAAAGGGGGTGTATTGTACAGCTGACTCTATGCCACCCAGGGAATCCAACAAAGGGGAAATTCCAACTAGCTAGATGCCCAATTTCCAGTCCATTTTTAACTACGGAGCAGCAAAAATGAGACATAATGGAATCAGGCCTCAGTTCCTGTCCCAAGGAGTTTCTAATCTATAGACCTGATCCAACTCCTGGTAAAGCCATGGGAAGACTCCCATTTACTTCAATTTACAGAAAGGATGATATGACATAGGGAGAGATGACTTCAAGCAAGGGGAATGTCTTAGCTCCACAACCTATAGAAATTACTACTGCATCAACTACACCACTACCTCAATATAACTCAACCCAATATAACACGAATTCGGATATAACGCGGTAAAGCAGTGCTCTGGGCGGAGGGCGGAGCTGCGCACTCCGGTGGATCAAAGCAAGTTCAATATAACACGGTTTCACCTATAACACGGTAAGATTTTTTGGCTCCCAAGGATAGCAGTATAATGAGGTAGAGGTGTATAAATTTTAGCATTCATAAATATTCTTCTCTATCAATGACAGGCTTGTAGCTGATAAAATATATGCACCTCTATAACTAGAAAAGGAAACATTTATTTCTTTATAGAAATTGAGATCTATAATTAGTTTCCTGTTTTGGGGTTTGCACAAAGCAGGGGTTTCTGGGTGCTTTAAGCAGGATTTAATATTTTTAAATAGCTATACAAATCAGAGATATTTAAATAAACTTGAAATGTGCATGCAACATTGTTTCTTTTTTAAACAACATTTGGGTCTCATTGTATTTCATTCAGTGAGCTAAAAATGACTCCATCTACTTAATACTCTTATTTACATAAATAATTAATAGATGTTATGTTACCATAATTCACATATGAATATATCTATATGAAGGAAGAGTAAACAATGCTTCCCCTTAATGGGAAATCAATGGGACCCTCAGAGCAAATTTAACTCAGTCTCAAATTTATTTTTGAATATTTATTCCTAAATCATATTGTTCAAAAAACAATAAAACGTGTGTATGATCACTATGTATTTAGCTTTAATACTCTGAAGCAATCTGGTAGCACACTACTCACTACATACACACAGATTTACACAACAGATGTGTAGCCATTACGGGTCATTGAATCATGAAAGCATCTTTTAAACAAAATTATAAATATACACTTTCTGGCACACTAGCATTTGCTCTAAAATGGACCTTGCCAATGTCTTCCATGCCTTAGTGACATCCCAGTTGGGTTACTGCTAGGCCCACTATAGGGGGCTAGCCTTATGTGTCTCCTCCGTAGCAAGCTGTGTCATCTCTGCTTTACGGCGGACAGCAGATTCCTAGAAATATAAACAGTGCAGAACAAACCAGACAAATAAATAAAAATAAAAGTTATACGGGTATACAGTCTGCATGAACTCATTCTACTTCCTGGCCAATCAGAACCTACAGTCTGGTGACCTCCTTGGCACCATGTAACGTTCATCAGTTCATGCAGAGTAAAATTTACATAAGTGATTCAAGAGCCTAAGTCCCATTTTCATAAGTGACTTAGGAGACTCGAGGCTAGATTTCCAAAGGTGCCTAAAGATGAAGACAGAGGCTTAGTGGGATTTTCACAAGAGTCTAAGCAGATTACGCACCAGGCTTTCGAGGACCAGATTTTCAACAGGAGTTAAAATATGTAACCCGCTAAGGCTTTTTCGAAAATCCCAGCAGGTGCCTATTTGCATCTTAAGTCACTTAAATACCTTTCAAAATATGACCCTTGGAAGCCTAAGTCGCATTGAAAGTCCATAAGAATTAGGCTGCTAAGACACTGTACATGGATCAGGGAAGATATATACTACAGTTTTCAGAATAGCCTTCTTTCAAAAAAATAAAATAAAATAAAATAAAATAAAATGAGTTTGGAACGTCTTCCATAATATTTTTGTTCTGTTTTGCTACAACTAACTCCTCCCTGGGACAGGTTTTCCATTTATGCTTAAACAAGCACATGTGCTTAGATAGGGAATTCATGGATAAAGCCCTGACTACATCAAAGACCAAATTTCAATCTATAAACCACCATGTCAGCTGCGCGTCTATGGGACAATACAGATCACAAAGCCCACAACAGAGTATATGACAGCTGAAGGCAAAAGTATTTTCAGTCAATGTAATCCAGCTATAGAAAGATCTTCCAGAGAAAAACTAGGCCCATCCAGAGTCTGACAAGAACTCTTTGAGAAAAATTTTCCACAGTGATGTTCACAATAAAAACCAGGCATCCCTTTTTATTCCTAAACCCCTACTGAAACCTCTTTCCAAAAGAGCCACCCGACTCCAAGCAGATCTCTCAGCCAAAAAGAGAAACATGCAAGACATTCCATGCAGTCTGGTAGGTTATTGCTAGTGATTTTATGCACAAGGCATTCAGATACTGCGGTGATGCGCAGCAGTATGAAACAAACAGACGGACTGACAGATTTTGCATACTGATAAATAATTAAACAGAAAATTTTATAAACTTCTAAGAAGGTCTGTCACTTTTTACATTAACTACAAGCTTCAGAAAGCCAGGAATTTCAAGAGTTCCACAAACTCATCTGCCACATGCCTATATTCTTACACTACTTTGCAACAGAGCTGAGGACTAACAGGAGAGACCCATCCCCTTGCGAGCTTTCCCTTCACAGTTCTTGGGCTATGTTTTGTGTCACAGCATTTGAATATTGTTTCAAGACAATATACCTTTTCACATTTAACATATTACTTAACGTTTGTAAACAGCATGATAGGTGCGCACTGCCTTTTACACAATGAATAAAGTCACGGACCCTTCCTCAAAGGGATTACAGTATTAACTGAGCTCAACAAGACAGGACATGGGAGCAGATATGCAGAGTATGAATATAAAGTAAGCAACTTTGTTACAAGTGCTTTATGATGTTACCTATATTCTAGGGTAATATGTGGTTTTATACCTATTTATTACTGCTGCTGAAACCACTGGAGTTATGTTACAGCTTCTTTACCAGATTGCAATACTTTTCTTCACAATTCCTACTTACTTTCAAATTTAAGCAAACTCTTGGGAGCACAGCCATTCAGTATTTCAGCTGATATCTTAGCAGCTTTGCTGCCATCTCTCTCAAGAGAACTTGTTAGGTATAATACCTCTATGGAAAGGTTTAAGTAATCGTTTGTTCCATGTCCTGAGAAAGGTAAAAATAATTATGTTCTCATTTCAATGGGAGGCCTTCATCTTTACTAGGACAACCAACTGCATTTTATAATGCAACAGACTTCAGAAATAGTGTCCTTAATCTAGGGAAATGGTTTTAGTATTTCAGCAGTAGACATCTGAAATGCCTGTCATAAAGAAGCTGTAAAAAAACTGAACACATTTCTTCTTGCAGTGGGTGGAGAGTGAATAGCTAAGGCATCACATGGAGACAAATCAGTAAAATACTAGTAACTGTCAAGCTCCAGCTGCCCTGAAGTTTAGGAAAAATCTGAATGAGTGAAATATGAAATAAAGAGAAATGTAATGGGCTTTTCATGCCTGTTTGAGGGAAGCGATAGAGCTGTTGAAAAACTGATATCTATAAACCAGTGGTGGGCAGCCTGCGGCCCGCAGACCACCTGCCACTCATCAAGGTAATCTGCTAGCAGGCCGCGAGACAGTTTATTTACATTTGCCCAGCGGCCTGCAGCTCCCAGTGGCTGTGGTTCGCCATTCTCAGGCAATGGGAGCTGCGAAAAGTAGCAGCCAGCACATCCCTGTGGCCCGCACCACTTCCTGCAGCTCCCATTGGCCTGGAACGGAGAACTGTGGCCACTGGGAGCTGCAGGTGGCCATGCAAATATAAACAAACTGTCTCGCAGCCTGCCAGCGGATTACCCTGACAGGCAGCATGTGGCTCGTGGGCCCCAGGTTGCCCATCACTGCTATAAACAAAAGGTTATAGTGTTTATTATGGCATAAATGTTCCAAAGGTAGCTGCACCCTGGAAAACTGTAATGCCAGGCATCATATCCCCACTTCTCCCTTCGGTGGATACAAGTAGTAGGTGAATCCTCTCTTCTGCGTCTCTGGTAGTGTAGTCAGTGTGGTCCCCAGTCCTACTCCATTTCACAAGTTCTCATTCATTCTACCTCAGCTCATGTGCTGTCCAAGCCTTCTTCTCTACTTGCGTCACTTAGGCAGCAGCATAGTGGATAAGTGAAGAGGAGCCAGCAGCAGCAATGTGGAGAGGGAGGTTCAAGGTATCCAGGAAGGGACTGGCAAAATGACAGGTTATTATTACGCTGATATTTCAGAGAAAAGAAATAACAACTTTTCCCATTGAGAGAAATTGTGCGGTGCATTGGCATAGAGCACATTTCATTTTCTAAAAACTTTGTTGGGGCATTTTGCAAAGTTCAACCTGAGTTTTGTAATTACGAAAGAGAATTCAACAGATGTTACACAATGCATTTAAAAAGTTATTAGGTCCATGTCCAAACTGATCTACTAATGAAATGATTTGCAACTCACAAAAGGATTTTACCTGTTTTTTTAATTATACCTACTTTTTTTTTTTTTTTTTTTTTTTTATAAACTGCATTATTCCATTCAGGGCCAGCTCTGCCTTTTTTGCCACCTCAAGCGGTGAAGCAAAGGCAAAAAAAAAAAAAAAAGCTGCTGCTGAACTGCTGCCGAAGAAGAAATGAAAAAGCTGCTGCCGAACTGCCAACGAAGAAAAAGAAATGAAAAAGCTGCCGCCAAACTGCCGCTGAAGAAGAAAGAAAAAGCTGCCACCAAAGAAGGGGAAAGAAAAAAAAAAAGTGCTGCCCCTTCAGATTTGCCACCCCAGGCAGCTGCTTTCTTAACGGGTGCCTAGAGCCAGCCCTGACTCCATTATGTGTACTGCATGCATTATATATGTTGATGAAAAAGGAATTTTGTCTACGATGAGAAATCCTTTTTCTAGAAAGAGAGGTAGGTCTATATTGTAAAAAGAACACATGCAGCCCAGGAAAATAATAACGCTCCTCATAAGGTCACTCTTATTTATTGAAAGTCCATGAGTTCTCTGAAGTTTACAAAGTTGGCAACACTTGGCTTGAAGTGCTTTGAAAAGATTGCAGATGCAAGTCATTCTAACAAGAGAATACCACTACATAGCTTAGTGGGGAAGAAGTAGCAGCAGTACTTTCATAGATTCCAAGGCCACAAGAGAGCACAGTGATCATCTAATAAGTCTTCCTGTATAACATAGGCCATATAACTCCCCTAAAACAATTCCGACAGCATATCTTTTAGAGAAAACATCCAATCTTGATTTAAAAATTGCCAGTGATGGTGCATCCACATCAACTCTTAGTAAATTGTTCCAATGGTTATTTCCCTCACTGTAAAAAATTACACTTGATTTCCAGTCTGAATTCATCTAGCTTCAACCTCCCACTATTGAATCAGACCATACCTCTCTCTACTAGACAGAAGAGCCCATTATCAAATACTTGTTCCCCATGTAGTACTTACAGACTTAACCTCTTCTTTGTTAAGTTAAATAGACTTAGCTCAAGTCTCTCTTTATAAAACATGTTTTCTAATCTTTTAATCATTCTTCTTGCTCTTCTTTGAACCCTTTACAATTTATCAACGTGCTTCTTGAAATTGTGGACACCAAACCAAACTTGCAATCTCATCAAAAGAAGATATCACATTAGTTTGACAAGATCTATTTTCCGTATCCCTTTTAAAATACTGGCAATTGTAGTATCATATAGAGGTTGTAGAAAGAGGCTTCTAAGCGCTGCTGGAGCAGTTTGCACAAAAATGCCCTATTTGCCTATATTTGCATGACAGAAAATGGTCTGAACAATAGATTTAGTCCGGAGGCCCATATTCAGTTTTTTGCAAGCCTTAGATAGCCTAACTCTTGATGCTGAAAGCTTATAGTTCTTCTAATGGAGATTTTGTCTTCATATTATGCAGATTTTTACAAATTGGGCCATCACTTCTTGGTTATGGTTTTCTGAAAGTATGTTGATACTGGTACAATTAACTTTTGTGAAAATAAAAGCAGGTGCAAAATATTTGCTTCAGTGGATATGAGCTCTCTTCCTTGATGCATTGAGAAGTAAAGTAATTAAAATGTTCATACTAGGATTGTGAAATATTTTGCTTTGGGCAACACTGTATATTTACATATATAAAAAAATCTCATTGGAGCAAATTATGGTCCCACTGAAATCCATGGAAGTTTTAATAGTAATAGTAAGAAAGATGTTTTAGTAAGATGTAATGTTTAGTAAAATGTTTAATAAGACATTTACTATTAAGACGCTTTAATAGTAATCCTAGAAAATGATAGCATTGTAGCCACATCTCATAAACATGATTTTAAAAAGTTCATTAACTAAACTGATTTGAATGCAATTTATTAATTGGTCAAGCTATTGCTGATCATTTCCTAATTCCTTTCCTGCTAAACCAGTCTGCAGGCCTGATACTATTAAAATCAATGGCAAAATTCCTCCTGAGAAAGAAGCAGAAGTTGTCATCAGACATGCTACACTAGCCAAACATAACAGTAAGATTGCTTTATATTTAAAAAACAGTATATTGTATAAGAATAAATGCTTAGATACACAGATATAAAATACCACGTGTGTGTGTGTGTGTGTGTGTATATATATCAGATTTTAAGGCTAGAAAGGATCATCATGATCACCGAGTCTGACCTCCTGCACATTCCAGGTCACAGAACTAAACTCACCCACACATGTAGTAGATCCATAACCTCTGGCTGAGTTACTGAAATCCTCAAAATCAATATTTAAAGATCTCAAGTTACAGAGAATCTACCATTTACTGTAGTTCAAACTAGCAAGTGACCTGTGCCCAACTCTGCAGAGGAAGGCTAATTGTGAACTCTTTTCCTACACTTAATAATTTAAATTAGATTGTCAGATCTTTTGGCCTGGGACAGTCATTTACTTTGCCACTGTACAGCTCCTAGTACAATGGAGTCCTGATCATAACTGGGCCTCTAGGAGCTACGGTATTACAAATTAATAAATAATAATAGAATTCTCTCTCAGGGTTTGATTATGAATGACGAGTAAGTAATGGATGAATAGTGTGACAGATGGCGATTTCCGGCAATATCCTGGACAAATCTAACTGAATTATGTTAAATCTTTTAAATTAAGTTTCAATATCTCAGGAGCTCACTGAATTAAAAGGCGAATATTTGTGTTATTGTGGGATTGTATGTAACTTCTTTAGGAGACATAACTGACATAACTAAAGTAAATCTTGGGAAGCATTACGCACTTCAACAGACTCTTTTAAACAATGGGCTAAGCTAAGAATGAACGGTTAGTTGACTAATTTTCCTAGGAAATACAGGGGAGGAGGAAAATGCAAATACCCACCTCTGAACCTGATCTTCTGAAGCTTTGCCCTGAGGAGGGGAACTTTGTCTACAAATTACCATCTCCCAGGATCAAAAGGCCCAAACAGAATAAAGGAATAACTGACTCATGAGGGTTCTTTTTTCTGAGCCAAAGGGGTTATGAACTTGTAACCACAGAAAACTCTCTTGGTGGGATTTGAAGGACTAATCACCAGCCAGAGCCCTTAGGGGAGTTGAGGTGATCTCTGGAAAACTTGTTAGCGGGGGAGTAGGTTCTGCTGTTACTTTAATATTTGTTCTCTGTAATGCTTTTACCTTCAGAATAAATATGCTTGCTTAGAAAGAACTGTGTGCTAACTGTGGCAATTACCATCTCGGAGGAGAAAAGCAAAGCAGGCCTATTTATGCTATTAGACATGGTGGGGAATTCACACTGTAGGCAGGGTCTGTGCAGCCTGGAAATACCACAGTCATAAGGGAGAAAGACATATTTCTCTGCCCAAGAGAAGCAATGCCTGGGGAACAGAAGCCTAAGAGTGGGTGTCTTTGCTAGCCCATAGAAGGGGAACACAGGTGCAGTTGCCTTGACAAATAGTTTAAAGACCAGTGTCCAAGAAGTTTTTGGATAACAGGTGTTATGAACTAGATCTGAAGTTGATGGACACTTCCCCCTCCCCCAGTCCCCAACTTTTCAAACAGTAAATTATCACTAGAGTTTCAGTTGCCCAAAATAAATATATGTACTCCCATCTCCAGCTGGAAATGGCATTCAGCTCTGTGAAAGTGAGAGGACTGCTCTGAAAGAAGCACTAATGTAACTTTAAAAGACAGAGCATTTGAGGAATATAATACAAAAAAAACCCTCACTTCCATTTTTCCCTTCAATTGCCTCTTCATTTCTTCCCTGTGGGAGAGACAGCAGGAGGCAAAAATGAAGATTGTTAGGTTTTTTCTTTTTCCTTGTGAGACTTTAGGCTGCTAAATGCTGTGATTTTTCCAACTACAGCCCAAGCACAAACATTTATTAGTCTTCTTCCTCTATGCTTGCCTTTAGTCCTAAAAATTAATATCAGAAAAAAAACAAAAACTGTTCAACAGTCACAAATATACAGACTTGTTCTTGCACAGTGCCCACTGGCATTTGTCAATTAACAGAGCAAATATTGATTGTCCTATATTGCTTGAAGCAGAAGGCTGAATGTAATGTGGTACAATCAAAGGAACTGTTTTAAGTCTTAGGTGGTGGGTTACTTGCTCCTGCCTGCAGGCACAGGAGACTGTCACAAGGCGAGCTCCCCTTCCCCATGCATTTCATTTTCAACCAGTCCTCACACGCCTCTGTAGGTTCAACACCACCTGCTTTATTTACAACATCTTATGCAGGTTCCTGTCCCCACAGCATAAGGCTTTCCCAGAGCTTCTACCTACTTCCTAAGCACAGGGTGAGAGATGGGGAAGAGATCTCACCTCTGAGAACCTGGGTTTCTTTGCCCTTCCTTCCAGCCTTCCCTTCTGTCTCCCTTTTAACCATTCCCAGATGATGAGCTGAATCTTCTAGTTAACTGGTTAATCACCCAGTCCTTAACCAATTATCTCCCCAATTTAGCCGCTGCAGGGAAGCTTACAGAGTGATGAGTCTACTCCCACTCTGTCAGATGGCCATTCCTGCCTCATCCATGCAAAATTCCCTACAAGACCCTGGGAGTACTGACTGAGTAAGGAAAGCAGGATCAGTCTCAGAGTCACTATTTCTTTTACTAACCTTTTGGATTTCTCTTTTACATGCCTATAACCTTTGCTTGAGCAGGGGATGTGCTTAAGATATCCTGTAAAGAGCTGTGACGAGGCATGACAGTAACCACAAGATGCGAGTGATGACACTGAGTGGAATTTTGCTCTCCCTGGGCTGCAGCATGCCTGTTAGACACAGCTCAGAGAAAGGGCCACACCTCCCAAGGGGTAGCACTGGGAGGCATTCTGCCTCACGGAAACAGAATGCCTCCTTGACTCTCCAGCACACAGGGCCAGCACTTTGGTTAGAGGTGCAGCCAGCTGCTGCCTGTGTGTCAGTTCCACTTGGAGGGCAAATGCAGGGGGAAGAGGGTGGGGGGATTAGCTGGGCCTCATCTTTACCCCCTTTGGTTTGCTCTGCACTCCTAAGGGAGTAGAGAGGTAACCTCCCTGCCAGACCTTTCCATAGGTGACACACGGCTTAAGGAAGGCTCATTACACCCTGCCCAGTCCTCTACTGTGCACCTTCACAAGGGCCAGGCACGAGCAGAGTCACAGTGTGGGATTACAGACTAGTTGTGTCAATCTGAGGGCAAGAGCACATGCCAAACTACACAGGATCTGATCCTGCTCCCCTTGAACTCAGTGAAAAACATTGCAACGAGCAGGATCAAGCCTATTGTGCACATTTGCTGGATACACGGTTTGGCTTTACGAGTCATATCCTGTGTAACAGTCAAGGGAATAACCAACCTTTCCAATCCACAGCAGGTTTCAATGTTGTGTGTGAAACAGAGGAGAATAAAGTTTGACAAGGCAAGGAGTTAAAGATAAGAAAAAAAAAATCACTTTCTCTTGCTACGTGTTAGAGTATCCACTGATCTGGCTTCCAAAATGTACTAAGCAAATTAAAAAAAATATATAT
The DNA here is from genome assembly GCF_003597395.2 of Chelonoidis abingdonii. Taxonomy (NCBI): domain Eukaryota; kingdom Metazoa; phylum Chordata; order Testudines; family Testudinidae; genus Chelonoidis; species Chelonoidis abingdonii. The sequence goes on from NC_133776.1 coordinate 14,423,107, forward strand.
ATATATATATACACACACACACACACACACACACACAGGGAGTTAGAATGAATCTTAAATCAATTTGACACAAGAAGCAAGGCAATTACACATACCAAATTACACTAGGATTTTATGATGGCATCCAACTTCCAGTTTACCTTTCTGGGAGGAAACCTGATTTGATGAAGTGACATTTAAAGGACTCATTAACAATTCAGTTCTACCACTTTACTAGAATCACTCTGAATCAGCTAAAAATATTAGTGTAACACAGGGGAGTTGGCGGTCCAAGTAACTGGAAATGGGATTAAAAAGACCCTTTCACTGGCCCAGGCCAGCAGTAAATGAAACTCATTAGTAATGACTCATTACACTGTCTAATGGTCATTCAGAGGTATATGAGAAATAAATTGCTGGTCTCAGTCCGGTTCCTAGTGACCACATCATAAAATACACTACTGCGACTAGTAGGTATGTTGCCAGACTTCCTAGACACCTAGGAACTGAAACAGAACTCCCTTTGAACCCTAGAACAGGTCCCACTAGGACACATTAGCACAACAGCCTTTCAGTACCTAGGCCAAGTCTACACTACACGGTTAAGTCAACGTTTGTTAGGTTGACTTACAGCCACCACAGCAATTACTGCAGTTTTTCCATGCCCACACTATCCTTCTTCTGTCAGTGGTGCGCATCCTCACCAGGAATGCTTGCCTCAATTTGAGAGGGGCAGTGTGGGGGAGGAGGAGCTCCTGTTGACCTAGTTAGTGCTTCTCAGGGAGGTGGAACAGGTATGCTGATGGGAGAAGACCTCTGGCTGGCATAGGCAGCAACTTCATTTAAGTGCTACAACAGTGCTGCTGAAGCATTTTAAGTGTAGACAAGCCCTCAGAGAGGCTAAGAAAGGCAGGTGAGGAATTATGATTTTTATATACTCTCTCTGCTGGCTCTGCATAACAGTTCACCATAAAGCAAGCCTTTCACTGCTGCCCAGACGTCAGTGCACAATTTACAAGCCTGGTTCTGCTGAACAGCAAGGCAAATCTCCCCTATGGACTTGCCACAAGACCAAGCAAAACCCATAGCCTGATAATGCAATACTTCTATATGCTGTAAGTACCATAATTGTGCAAGAGAGTAGCCAACAAACCATCTTCTTTTCGCATTAGGTGATAAATCTGGCAGCCTAAAACCACTCCTCCCCCTTTCTGGAGTCTCTCCTGTAAACATTTGTAGATAGTTAACATAAAATAAGCTTGTAGAAACCAGGAATGCCTGGGTTCCCATCCATTTTGTCCAAGTTTTGGTGGAACTCAGCAGATTGGCCACCTGAAGAAGGAACCATATGTCCAGTGGAGCAGGTGAAACTGAAAGCAGGGAGGCTGAATGCATATGTGCCTTAAGGACTGTTCCTCCTCAGGCCGGTCTCAAGTTGACACTATCCTCACTGCCTTCGGCCTGTCTGGGTATGTCTACACAGGAAAGACAAACCTGCAGTTGGCCCATGCCAGCCAACTCAGACTTAAGAGGCTTGGGCTGAGGGTCTATTTCATTGTTATGTAGACTTCCAGGCTCAGGCTGGAGCCCAGGATCTAGGACCCTGCCATCTCACAGGGTCCTAGAACCCAGGCACCAGATAGAAGTCTACACAGCAATGAAAAAGCCCCACAGCCTGAGCCCTACAAGCCTGAGTTGGTTGGCACAGGGCAGCCCCAGGTGTCTAGCTGCTGTGCAGACATACCCTCAGTGACATCTCCCCAAATCTCTGCCAGAACTTATCTACATGTAAAGCCTACTCTACTCTGAAGCATGAACTTTCTGACCCTGGGCAGGACTGGAACTGGTGAGTCCATAGGGAGATCAGGTGCTTCTGTGTTTCCATTTGTTCATTAGTTTAGCATGATCTTTTTATTCTAACCAAGAAAGGGATTGTTTGGGTGAGGTGGAAGAAAGAGGATCAAACCCTCTAGTCTCTTTCCCTCACATGTTGTCAAAAATCCTTCCATGCCCAGATCCCTGCCCCACATCCAAATACTCCCCTACTCCAAATCCCACACTGGTGTCTTGTCTTTCCATTTAAAATATAAAGCCATTTTTATATTGTTTAGTCAAGCTACATGTATTTAGATCTTCATCCTGCTCTGGACACAAACACATGGCCCTTTGATTTTGTTAATCTAAAATTTTTTTTTTTTTAATGATTTTCCTTGTAGGACTCTAAAGTTATATTTGTTTACAGTGGCTGCCAAAACTCACAACCATCTGTTATGAAAAATATATTTTTTGTTTTGGTACAGAGTCTCTAGTACTCTTCAATCATCACTGAGCAAAAGAGTATTTTTCTCACATTTCCTTTAAGGCAAAAGTACACAATATTTTTGTCAATTTTAAATTCTAAGACAAATACTTTCACTTCCAGTTTGCTTCAACCAAGTCATCACTGAGAGACAGTGCAGCCCTTCAGGAGTTTTATTACATAAATATGCTGTCTAGAAAACCTATATGTTGTTCTACAGGATTATTTTATAGCCCTACAGTATTACCATGGTGATCTGTAAATTACTATGCAGTCAGAAAAGATTAATTCACTCCTCTCTGGAATTAATATGCAATACTAAAGGATTATGTTATGGTCCTCTTTAATTACTTATTATGCCCTGCAGAAATAGAGAGATACAACTTTAAAATATCATCACATTTATATTTGCAAAATGCTGTTTGCCTTATGTATCATTTTAGTATGACACACTATGCCACCACAATCTTCCTTTGCCTTCTGCAATTCAAGTTTTTACAGACGGTAAAATCTTAATTACATCTACATACTAAATTAGAGAACCTAATCCGAGTCCTTTCCAAAAGTAATTGAGCACAAGTACTATTTATGTGAGTTTTGTCATTGACTTCAGTGGGGCCAAGAAGTCACCCCATTTTTAGCAGGGGGGCTGTGATGCTCAGCCATTCTTAATTTTCACTGGGATTTTCAAAGCAGCGTAAGGGTTGGTATAATAAATGGAACCAAAATAACTAAATCAATTGCAATTCATGCCTTTTCTACAGCAGTTCAAGTCTCTGTGTGGACATTCTTATTTTGGAATAAGCGTGCTCCATTTCAAAATCATTTCCTATTCTACTCAATTACATTCTTTCAAAATAGGGCATGCTTATTCCAAAAGGAGAGCATCTACACACAAACTTGAAGCAAAATAATGGAAGATGTGAATTACAGCCCATTTGGTTATTTTCGCTGCATTTACCATGTAGACAAGGCCTATGGGAGTTCCACACCCAAATCCAGTGAAAAATCAATGAAATCTGAGCTCCTTGAAAACCCCAGCCAATTATTTGCATTGTAATAGTACCGAGGGGCCCTGATTGGTTAACAGTGTCCATAGTGCTGAATACTGTACACATCCAAAGGAAGTCCCTGTCCCAAAGAGATCACAGTCTAAGATTCTAAGGATACGTCCACACTACAGATGCTATAGAAGCAGAGCTGCAGCGCTTTAGCTGTACCACTAATGCTTCCACTTACACCTCTCTAGATTATCCTGCTAATATGCCCGTGTCAGGGAAATGTATTCACCACAGATAAGTCCCTCCACCTCCCAATTCAAGTCACTATTCATTTTGACCTTATTAAGTCAAAGCTTGTATTAGCACCTAAGAGCCAGTGTGATAGCACCCTAACCCTCTACCCCTTAACCTTCAGCTTTTAAGAAAATAAACCAAACATTTCTCCATTAAAGTTGCTTCACAGTTTGTTTTTTGATGGTTAATCTGTTTGGACATTATTAAATGTGCAATGACTTGAGGCAATAATGTCATGGTGATCAACTAACCAACTGATTTAGCAATTTTCCCTTTCCCAGTCACAGCCCTAGAACAATTCAGTGGCTTGGACCTGATCACCATGTCACAATGAAGAATGAAGACCCATTTCACCTGGTTACTCTTTGAAATGCAAATTACCTGAACTCAGCTCATTCAACCACACAGACAAGTAACTGGAAAATGGCTGTTAGCGCTGCTGAGGGTAAGCTTTATGGACAGCTTCTGTTTAAGAGCCCTTGTTCCTATGAATATTGCTACAACACTTGAAGTGATGTTACTGATAAAAGCATCTGTAAGGTTTCTGGAAGATACAAAGGACAAAGCTGGTTGGATGAAGCAAGTTATTATAACAGTAACTTGAGGATAAGTCCTGTTTAGTTTTTAATTGCTTCAGAGACCAAATGGATTCAAGGTGGTTATAGGCAACAATCTTTATATGTGAATGCCAAAGAGTTATTTAGGCTGAAATATAAATGGCTATTACTAAGGGCCAGATTCCGATACCTTTATCTCATGTTGAACAGTACCCTATTTCATGGGTGGTCCCACTGAAGTCAAAGGTCATTCATGGAGCAAGATGCTACTCCCTGTGAATGAGAGTGGCAGAATCTGGCTCTATTTTAACCAAAATGACCCTTAAGGTCTTATTAACAGTCAGGAATTTTAATTCAATATTGCCATTTTAAAGGATCAGGAGAAAAAAACACAAACAAACAAGGTCGTGAAGAAACCCAAAAGTAAAAGTTAAATCCTTCTGGCTCTTCCTTCCCCATCTCCTCTGTCACACAGGCTGGAGTGGTTCACGACTGAGTGCCAACCTTGGGGCAGAGTGTCAAAAAGCAGGATGGAAACCCCAAACTGGTTGTATGTTCTACAGTTAGATTTCACCAACCCAGTAACAAGTGTGAACTCCCAAAGCACTATATCAGTCACAGACAGTCCCCTTGTACATTCCAATCTGTATTGCCACCCAGGCAGGCTGGATGAAGTAACAGATGGTCATTTACAACAAAAATCATGCCAAAATTACAGAAGAGGAAAGCGATCAGGAATAGTCAGCATGGATTCACAGACGGCAAGTCATACCTCACTAACCTAATTGCCTTCTATGATGAGATAACTGGCTCTGTGGATGAGGGGAAAGCAGTAGAAGTGTTATTCCTTGACTTTAGCAAAGCTTTTGATACTGTCTCCCACAACATTCTTGCCAGCAAGTTAAAGAAAGTAGGAAAAAAGAAATGAGAGAGTTATTTACAGGTTAAAGCAGGCAAATATATATATTTATATATACACACACACAAATGAGTTACAGTCTATGATTCCATAAAATGACAGGAGTTGTAATAATCTGTCAGCACTGAATGTCTTTTGGGGCTAACCAACGTTGACCCTGGAGATCTCTGCTTCTGTTCTGTAGCTGCAGCCCTGTCAGAGTCTAAACAGTAAAAGAGAGATGAAAAATTTTCTTGTCAGCTATCTTTATTTCCTTCTTCCAGCATTCTCACTAATGGGACGAGCCCTTTTGTAGGTAGCCTCTTCATGGGTGTGCAGGGGCAATTAGCAAAATCTTTGTACTGTGATATCCCACAATGGCCCATTATTATTGATAATCCTTCCTGATGAGCAAGAGGTAACATCTTTCATAGGGATTTAGCATTTTGCACAAGGTACAGTTTTTCCTTGTTTGGTGAGCTACATAGTTCAGAACAAACATTTTACAGCTATAGCACAAACACTTCAGCATTATCTTATAGCATGGGATACAGACATTATAAGGAGGATTAATACATGTAGCAAATTACAGGCATTTCATAAAGTCTAAATACATTGTTTTAAGTCCAATACCCATGTTAACCATACCAACACACAGGCAAGCAGGACTAGTTTCCAGCAACGAATTTGTCAGTGCTCAGCTGAGGCCTAAAGCCTTGGCAAGAGCTGGCATGTGGTCTGCCAGTGTCACATCCTCATCCTCCCCCTTTCCACTTTCTCCTCTTATTTCCCTTCTCCTGTTCCTTTCTTTTCCTACCGTGAAGCAACCCCTTCTCCCCAGAAGAGCTGTACATTGTATTTTATTTTTATTTTATTTGCTTACATAGCATCTGTGAATTAGGATAAAAAGACTAGGAAGACACATGGAAATGACACATTCCAATAATTCTCACAGGAAAAAAAATCCTGTTGAGTTTTAGAAACAGGGAGGGAAGACAGATAAAGAGGAGTAAGATAAGTTGAAGAATTTATTTTTTTTAAACAGTTCCTCTTTCAGAACTTGGACAGATCCATTTTCATTGCTTTTTGGATTTTTTTTCTTCACTCTAAGGGCTGGTCTACACTAGGGGTGGAGAGAAATCAATCTAAGATTTGCAACTTCAGCTATGAGAATAGCATAGCTGAAGTTGAAGTATCTTAGTTTGACTTACATGGCCGTCCTCACAGCGGCAAGTCGACTGCCGTGGCTCCCCCATCGACTCCGCTTACTCCTCCTGCTGAGGTGGAGTACGGGCGTCGATTCAGGGATCAGTTTATTGCATCTAGATGATACACAATAAATCAATCCCCAAAAGATCAATTACTATCCGCCGAGGGTAGTGTAGATGTGGCCTACGAAAAAGCTGAACATATTTTACTGCAAGCAAACAGCCTGGATAATCTGAGCACAAGAGCCAGCCAGAATAAAGGAATTTTAGCAGCCAGTAAGAACAGCCACATATAGCATACATATTGCATAATCACAGTACACTTACTGAAAAATAACCAGACAGTGCTAGATTGTGACTTTAGACAAACACTGCACAAAGGGGGGGGGGGTGTACGTTACACCATACCTCAAATGGGGTCAGAAAACACTAAACCAAAAACATAGCTCTGAGTCACAGTTCCTGCTCTTCTCCCTCCTTGCTCCTGGCAGGCAGTTACTTACTAGCGGCCTACACACTGGCTCAGGCGCACTGGCCAGTGAGGGGTTGGTAGAGCCAAGCCTCTTTCATCTTGCCTTTCCTGGTTCATGCCCTGCCCACCTACTCCAGGGAGGGCCAAAGGGAGAGACTAGTCTTATTACCCTTGGGTCTGGGTAGCCAGTATAGAGATGTTAAGGGAATTCTTATTCCCTGTGAGTCCCTTACCCATGCATTGTCCAAGTCAGAACTTGGTCCACAGTGATTGTGTTAAGTGACTAGTTTGTGCTAGTGATGGTCACCAACTAATCATGAGTTCCTCAAACTAGACAATACTGTTATTGAGAAATAACTACATCATCTATGTACAACCAACTGCAGCTCAGAGAATGGTGGAGAGGGAGAACCCATATATGGTGGAGAGGGGGAACCCATGGAGTTATACAGTACATTACAGCGCTCCCCCTTCATTCTGACTGGCTGGGACAATTCAATTTCAGTATAATTCCAGGAAATATTGTGAGGATAAATATCACTACTTTATTAGGAGATTCATATATCAAAGTCTGAGCTGCTGCCCATTTGCCAAATCACAGTTTGCCAAGATCTTTCTACCATTCAGGACACCATAGAAGAATTGCCTAGATTTCTCTGAGCAATATTTGTTCACATTCTTATGATTCTCTATTTCTATTTGCATAAAAACCATTTTACTGTAACGTTAAAAGGCAAATGTTTTCTGGGTTTGCAACTGACAGTGTTGTACATTACAGTATTTTCACCTCCTCATTTTTCCCCCCCCCCCCAATTTCCTTAGGTACTGTAGTCTAATTCATTATATCAATGTGCATAGAGAGAGATTCTGATTCATTATATCAGTGTATCAACCTTACAATGTCTGATTATTACTATTTAATCAGCCTTTGCACTGGGAGAGATCTTTTCTGTCCTTAGTCCTGCTTCACATCTCAGATTTTCTCCTAATTTACAGTTACTGAATGTAACAGTAAGCAGCTCACTACATCACACTGACTCCTGGAGAGTCCGGTCTCAAGGACGTACCGAGCACTCAGCCCAGGGTGTCTGTCCAAGAGAACAGTTCTAAACTGTTAAGCACTTGAATCAAAAAAGAGAAAGTTACAGAAACTATTCTAAATATAAATATTTTCAAATCTGGTTTAGGTACTTAATTTTAATCAATCAAAACCTGTTCCTTTTTAACATAATTCCCTGGGACTGTGAGAACCCAAACACAACACCACTGTGCGAGTACATGAGAATGGGAAACTGAAACTAACTGAAAGTGATGCTTTTGTGTCAAATCTTAATTAGGAAGGAACAGCTGGGGGTCTTTCCCCGGTTTAAACAAACAGGACTGACAGTTAGTCATATACAAATGTGGCATTTCAGATATAGTAGCATTTTAATGCTTTTATTAACAAAACTGAAACTAATCAAATTATTTTCACTGACCAAGGTGAATGAAGTACAGAAAGTAAACACACCAGCATGAAAATCAAATAGCAAAGCAGAAGCCTGATTATGTTTACTTTGTATAATCCAGTCTGCAGGAGTTCCAGATTTACAAAAACAGATGACTGGGACCTAAAATTCTTTCCGTTTCTTGGTAACAAGGAGAAAATTTCAAATAAAATTACTTCTCTCTTGGCACCATCCTTCTAAAAAAATATATATTCTATGGATAATACCTCAGTTTAGAGGTAAACTTTCAAAAGTCTGTAGATGCAGTAGATATAAGTATATTAACAGGAAACTGTTTATAAGCCAATGCTACAAACACTTGCTGTTGGGTTTTTTGCTTGGCACTTGGAAGTCACTGGGAATACAGTAATAAATCTTGCTCTTAGGGTGATCAGATGTCCTGATTTTATAGGGATAGTCCTGATATTTGGAGCTTTTTCTTATACAGGCTCCTATTACCCTCCACCCCCTATACCAATTTTTCACACTTGCTGACTGGGCACCCTACTTCCTCTTGGTATTACTGTTTGTTACAAACTGTAGCTACCATACATGATTTCCATTGCACTTAACCCCCAGAATACTAAACACATACAGAAAATGCAAAAAACAAAAAACATGTGTCATCCAGGTAAGGTTACATTTAAGGTCTGTCATTATGAGCCTATATACAATCGCTATAGAAAGAATCATTAGCAGAATTTCAATTGAAGTTGTCTTGGCATAGTAATTTTAGCAAAATACATTCCATACTTTTGATTCCTAAAAGCAAAGTGCAAAATAACTACTTAGATATGTAACTGTATTGAAATGGCAATGGTGGCTCAGCGGCTTCAGAGGACTGTTTCCAATAATTCTTCAAACTCGAGTTCCAAAAAGGATTTGCATTCTTATGTTATTCAGACTTTTCCAATAAAAACCTTTTTAAAATCAACAATACCGCACTAGCCTACTTATCTAGCCAGAAAACATGTTATGAAAAATAAGAACTTGCTCATTCTTGGATATTTACAAGTAAGGATCTGCACAGCAAGAAAGTCTTATAGAAAAGTGCATTGTAAAAGAAGTAGGGATAATATGCAACATCTGAGGGAAAGAATGTTAATAATTTAGGAATATGGCTATAAATTATAGCCATGTGCCTTTTATAGGGATAGCACCATTGTTTCAATATATATTCCTCTAAATAATCATCGCATTCATATGTATTTCTGCAGGGAAGAAACTATGAAACATCACTTATTTTAGTAACATTTTCAAATGTGGACAGCTTTCTAAATCTCTGATTTTGCCTGTTGGATGCTCAAAGAGGAAGAAATAACACACTCTTTACCAATGGCCTAAACTGTTGCACAAATATTAATGGAAGGTCACAGACCAAGGTCTTACCCTGGGTCAAATGAAAGAAGCCCAGAACCATCAAAAGCTATTTCCAATGTCCAGCTGAGAAATCTGAAACAGAATAACAAAGACAGTTTGTGACAAAGCTGACAGAGTCCTCTGGAAGGAGCAAAATCAATTGTGACATTTTTCATTTATTTGTAAATGCCTCTTTGGCAGTACTCTCACTCAAAACGACAGTTGCCTCTTACAGACTGGGGAGGTGATGGTAAAATAGAGGAATCCTGACAGTTGCTTTAATGAAATTCTGCATTAGGACCACTCTAAAGCTTTCCCCCAACAAGTAGCATGCCCTTCACTTTCAATTTCGTATTCCCCTAATTTGGAAAGCATTAACTCTGTGAAAAACTGAAATCACCCTTCTTTAATCTGCCTCAATGCTCCATTCTCACCCTGTCTTCCTCTCATCTTTCTCATTGTAAGAAGGAATTCCAAACATATATTTCAATAAGTATAAATGCCATAAAACAACTGTTAATATTTTGCCCCTCTTGCTCATCCTGTGTCTTACCTTACTCAACGAACGGTTACACTGAAGAAAAAAGAGGACTACCCAAGATAAAGGTACTATATTCAACATTAGTAAGAATGGCAGAATCTAGCTCTTTGTAAGAAGTAGTGTCCCCATGTCTACACTAAAAACATTGTGCTGTTAAAAGTGCCTACAGGAACGATTTAGGTTACTGCCTATTTTGGAAACATTTATAATCCAGGCTGAAATTTAGCTTTTAAGTAATTGCTGAGAAAATGAATACTTCGGAGGTAGGAGCAAAGAGGGAATCTGATTTTTGTTATTGACTGCAAAACAAAAGGACAAATTTGACAATATGGAATATTTCTTGCACTTCACTTACTCAGCTATAGCTTCAGGTTAAGACATTAAATTTCTCCAAAGAATACTTTATGCCATAAATCAAAACAGAAAATTGAAATGCTGTCCTACTTTCCTGTTACTATGCTACTGAGGTCTGACCTTGCAGCCTTTTCTCACATGAGATGTCGCACTGAAAATAACAGGACACTACTGCATGAGCAAGGATAATTCACGGGAGCAAGGGTTGCTGGAGCCAGCTCTTCTACTATTAGGATTATTTTTATAAACATGATATCCAAAGCAACATGCAGACAAACTTAACTTTTCCCCCACTTAAGGTAGTAATTATTTTATTTCCCCTTTACACGTTAACACTTCCTGGGGTTATAATAGCAATGACCTCCTGGTCAAGTAGCACTTCCTATCACTCAATGACCAGCTGAGCTAAGAGTCTGAGGCAAATAACCCCATAAAGCCAGCCAGTAAAATTTCTAGGAAATTCCATCCCTATCAGTCATTGCTCCTTATGACTACATAAGATGCTGTGTCACAGCTATGCATTTTAGATTGGCACCTTGACTGCAACATACACAGCTTTCAGATATCTGTAAAATTAATTCTTCCCTGGCTCTGTTTTTTTAAGCTGAACTGCCAAGGGGGACAATTTTTTTATTGGTATGCTTTACTGCTCCTTTATTACGAATAAAAGCAGCTTTGATAACTTTAAAAAATAAAAGTATCCTGATATCTGGAATCTCCTACCAGTAACAGTGCAAAGATCACACAGGAACAAGGCAAGACTTATAAGGCTCAATTTACATTTAAGGATCACGACCCTTTAAAAGACGTGACTATTTAATGCATGATAACATAGGCATGCCTTTCTGTATTTTTGACAGACTGTTTCCTAGTTTTACTAAAAAAAGACTGAGAAATTACAGTAGTGGATTGGTAAACCTGGATCGGCAGCTTAATCTGAATCTTTGTGTTTAGATTTGTCTCTTACTAAGCATTCTTTCCTTAGTTGAAGGAGAGGGGACATGAACTCTGCAAAACTCCATAGCAGACCTCACCAGTGATAGCAACAGACAGAACTTTAGACAACATGTCAGCAATCACAGGTGATTTAAATATGGCTGGCTGAGAATTTTCTTTCTAAGCCTTCTTTCAGTGTGCAATTGGGTTGTTGATACAATGGACTTTTTTTATGTCAGCTACAAATGCCCTCTGAATGAAAGCTGGGAAACCACAGCTCATGTTATGCAAGAACATAAGAATGGCCATACTGGGTCAGACCAATGGTCCATCTAGCTCAGTATCCCCTCTTCCAACAGTGGCTGGTGCCAGATGCTTCAGAAGGAATGAACAGAACAGGGCAATTTATTGAGTGATCCATTCCCTGCCTTCCATTCCCAGCTTCTGGCAATTGGAAGTTTAGGCACACCCAAAGCATGGGGTTGCCTTAGTGCCCAACTTGCTAATATCCATTGATAGACTATTCCATGAGTTTATTTAATTCTTTTTTGAACCCAGTTATACTTATGGCCTTCATAACATCCCCTGGCAAGGAGTTTCATAGGTTGACTGTGTTAAAAAGTATTTCCTTATATTTGTTTTACACCTGCTGCCTAGTCATTTAATTGGGTGACCCCTGCTTCATTTGTTCTGTTCGGAGTTCTTGTGATGTCCTATTTCCACTAGATAGTCATCCTCTAGATAGTCCTTTAGCAGAAGGAGGGAAGTCAAGACAAGACAACTTTTCCATATACAAAAAATCTGAGGTCATCTTTATGTATCACAAAGAAGCAACAAAAGCCCTGCGCCTTAACTTGAATGGCCCAATGCACCAATGCTCAATCACTCCCTTTTGCCAATTCATTCATTTCAGAGACCTATAACTTTGCAAAATCTGGCCAAGATTTTCAAAAGTGACTAGTGATTTTGGGTGCCTTAATTTTTAGTGTGTCCATCTGGAGCCTGATTTTTTAAGTATGGGTGAGCAGAACTTTCTGCTAAATATGCCTTTAAAAATTGTCTCAAACGGGCACCCCAAATTGAGGCATCTAAAATCACTAGTCAATTTCAAAAAATTGTAACCTTTGTATTTAGGTTTGTCTCTTACTACATATTCTCTCCTCAATGTAATATGAAATTTTATATAATATGTAATGGCCCCAATACCTCATTCCCTGAGCACTTAAAATTCCTGTGGAAATTAATGCGAATTTGGTAGGTGCAAGAGTTTCAGGACTGCCCTGGATTTTGGGCCTGATGGAGTCTAAAATATTTTAAAACAAAGAAATATAGTGCATCTGAAAACAAGCCTTCCGTGGCAGTTTCTTGTTGTTAATAACCATACTCAAAGCTCAAAAGGCACTCCATATTTCAATTCCAGAAATATATAGTTACTCATAGCAACCTTTTAAATTTTCATTGAAAGTATAAAGAGCCAGATTCTGAGTTCAGTTCCACTCACTGAACTTCATGGAAAATAATGAAATTACTCTGGGATTTACACCAGTGGAACAGAGATGAGAATTTTAGTCCTGAGGCAGGCTGCACCACAATGCAGACAGGTGATCCAGAGGCACAGTGGAGCAATCATGATGATCATCACATTCTAGAGGGAGTATAAATTTTAATGATGTCACTCATAAAATCCATGTTTTAAAGGTTACAGAACAGAAGCAAGCTTACAAAGAAACTACACGCATTATTCAGGAATGTTGTTGGGTGCCTGTTCTTCATATACTATAAGAATTAACATCCCGTCCCTCAATAAATAACTGGAATACACTGTACTTACCCGCACGTGGACAGAAAGAAAAACACATGAAAGTTAAGCAAATAATTTGTAACAAATCATTCGTACCATGAATATATTCTTTTTTTCTGCTAACAAAATGCCCACAGCCAGAGTGCAGCTTTTCCACTTTATTTATTATTGATCAAGTGCATGTGTTTGGTCAAATTATTTTAGTCTCAGGAGTGACCATGAATATCTAAAACTGGAGCTGTGATGCTTAGTTGTGACTTGTCAGGCAAGTCACATGATATTGTTCCTCTTCCCTGACTGTGTACTTCAGCATCTGGTGTGAATACCTGCACATGCAAATTTCACATCAGGTTTCTATGAATACCTGCAGATGAAAATATATGTCAGCAAAACTGATCATGCAAACAATGTCCAAAAGTGAATAAGACGGACATGTGAGTGTGACTAAAGCAAGTTCATTTTACAAATTAACAATATTAGAATTTTTTCATTATTTGCCAAGACCTAACATGCAAACCTTATTGCATCAGGGGGAGGGTAATGCTCGTCTAGCCGGCATTAACTGCTAGTCTGCTACAGCCATTTGCCAGAGAATTTCAGACCTTCTAACACAGCTTGCTGCATGAAGCATCTTCTCTTCCCTCTTCACTTACTCCTGCCAGACACCTCCCACTCAATTCCAAATTGGGGCCTTTCCAACTATTTTGCTGCTTACTTTCACTCTGTGCAGTGGCAGGAGCATCTGGCCTTTGGACAAGAAAGGAAAGATACAGCAGCTCTTGTACAGGCCAAGATTTTAAAATATAGGAACTTGATGGCTCCCAAGTCCATAGTTAGGCTCGTAAGCATAAAAGACGCAATTTTCAAAAATGCTTTGTGTCAAACTGTTCTTACTGATTTCAACAGGAGCTGTTGGGGGCTCAGCACCTTAGAAAATTTCAGTCACCTATTTAGGACCCTAAATCTGGACTTAGGGTCCTGTTTTTGAAAATATGGAAGATTTTTTTCCCCTAATTTTAAAGAGAAGGGAAAAATACCCTGAACAGTCTACATTATTTTCTACTTTGACATTTTTTTTTTTTGCAGTTTAAATAGATTTGACAATTTTCCTGTTTCTTTTTTATGCACAGGGATTTAAATATATAGATACTCGCACACGCCCCCTCTCATGGCCAACTCATTAGGAATTGAACCTCAAGAGCTAAAAGCATGGGATGCTACAGCAAGACCAGTAGAATCAAGGCTTTGCCACGGGAGCTGTAACAACCCATATCGTCTGTGGATCAGCACAGAAGGAACCTGTAAAACAAACAATACACACACACACACACACACACACACACACACACACTCTTAAAATGATAAAATTTGTGATAAAATTCTAACCCAAACTCAGGTGACTTAAGTTGACAGTCATTTCCCATATGTTTGTACAGCATAAAGCACAACCGATCTTGCTGGACTCTAGCAGTTAACACAACAACAACATTGAAAACATTTATGCAAATGTTAGCAAATACTATGTGCATGGGCGAGCATGCCATGTTTACATCTTATTAAATCTATTGTTAATTGATAGTGTATTGTATGAGAAAATAGTCTCATTCTATTTTGTTTTCATAAGACAAATTGTATGGAAAATTGGTGAGATGTTGAGGATTCTTATGGGGTCAGGGGTAGGACTTTTATTTTAAGGTAGGCACAGAGTCAAATTCAGCATTGAATTTCACGCATGAAACTTGCGTGAAGTCAATGGGATGGCACTGGGTGGATGTCAGGCAGAATTCAGCTCTCTATGCATAAGTCAGAGTTGCCTTAACACGTCTTGTTTTCAACAGAAGAAAAAATTACTACTTACATTTGGCCTCTCCCTCCGTGGTGTAAGTTGCAATCGATCCAAGTCACATGACATTTATGGGTGAGTAGCGCACCACCTTCGTACAACTTGCTCATTCGATCCATATCTCTGGCCTCAAGTGTCTGAAGCACACACCAATTCAATATACACACCATGCTACAGGTGGCTGAATAGGAGATTTTGACATTTAAAATGTTTTATTCATTTTCCTCTAATAATTCCATGCTAATGCACCTGTGAGTCGCACTACCTTCTAGCCTGTGATCTACTCGTAAACCATCAGACTGAGTCTGAGAGGTTGGGTGTTAAGGTATCATTTTTATTAATCTAATTTCAATTATACTTAATAAACAGCGTATAAGGACAATAGTAACATAGTACATTTTACATAGCCTGGTATTTATAGTGGTGACTTTGGGCTAATGAGCCACCATTAATATTGAACCTTGACACTCTTTTTGTTCTTTAAGTCCACAAAACGATTTCACCAGCTTTACTGGATTTTGTCAAACTCAGAAAAATTGCACTGCCTGAATGAGATTTTCACATTTTTCAGTGAATTATGTATGTATCTACATCCTCCTGGTTACCTGAAAGACTGCCTCTCTTTGGGTTTGGCTACACTGCATAGCATAATCAGGTCCATGTACCCATGCATGTGAGCCTGTATTTGTAAGCAGCCACACTGCATTGGTATGCATTCCTCATACCCCAACAGGTACATCCATATTGGCGATATGCTGACACTTGTCTGATGCTGTGACTTCTGGAGGTGTATCCCAGGGTTCTTAGCATGTTACTAACTGTAGCTGCTCTAGGTTCTGGTTCATGGTGTACTTGGGGAAGAATTTGCCACACAACACTCGTACAGAAGTGCTTTTAGTCCACCAAAACATTCAGCCAAGGCCTTTCTGGCTCTGCATGCTCCTTGCTACCAGAGACAGGCCATGGATCCAGCACTGATAGATCTTTTTCTGCTATTTCAGGTTTCGGGAAGAGTACCTACTAAATGCTGGTGGACATTTTGGCAGTAATATCTGTCCTTCTGAAAACAGTTCCCAGAGGCAGATACAGACATAGCAGCAGCGACCCAGGTGATGCAGCTGATTCTTGCTGCAATGGCTGAAGATTCCCCACATGGGGACCAGCATTTCCAGAGCAGAACTACAAGCAGACTGTTGGACAGTATCATCATGCAGAACTCAGCTGACCAGCAGTAGCTGTAGAACTTACATGAGGAAGCAGATCTTCATGGAACTATGTGAGGATCTTAGAGCACTGTATAATGCTGGCCATCAGCAGCAATGCTCCAGCAAAGAGCCTCTTGGTTTCAAGGGAGACATGCTGGAGTAAGACATGTCATGCTCAAGCCTGACATGAAGTTCCCACCAGAACATCAGTGTGTTGACCTTCAGAGCATACTGCAAAGCTAATTTCTTCTCCTGGATGGAGCGGATTGAGGACTATGGCCTGGCTGTTAAGAGAGGCTATATGTACGGTGGATAGCCTGTTGGGGTATTTTTTGACAGATGCATCAACTTTAGAGAGGAAAGGTAAATCTTTTATCAAGGATATATTATGTTTTAATGTGAGCCCTGGAGCCATGGATGGATGAATGATTTAAAACTAATTTAAAGAAAAATAAATATGAAAAATGGAGATAACAAAGAGACCCTCAATAGTCACTTTGCCTCTACTGAGGCTGACAAGACTGTCAGATAGGGCTTTATCAATGTGAAAATTCCTATTATATCTAGAGGCCATAGGTGCTAGAACTAGGAGTGCTGGAGGTGCTACCACACCCCCTGGTTTGAAGTAGTAATAACAACCCAAACACATGGTTTCTGCCTTCGGCATCCCTGCTAGGGGCTTGGATCAGGCTTTTAATGCCAGTTGTGGTGGTTTGTACATTATGGACACTTATACATTGCGCAGTACATTGAAGTTCGCACAGGACAATGAATAGCGATCCAATGGTTATGAAGCTATCCCTAACTGCTGATCTACACTGGCTTTAAACCTGTAACCTTGCATCTGAAGGCTCTGTTTCCAATGACCAGTCTCCTAAGCCAGTCAGAGCCCTGTAAAATCAGCTATTTAAAAAAATATATCAGAAAGGCTGAATTACAACTGCATAGTACAAGCAGTCTCTCACAAATCTTTACTTCCAAATAGCAAAGTTTTGTCTTATACCATCTCGCAACTTCAGGATTTTTTGCCTGTAACCCTAGAAGGCTGCATTGTGTACTTGTAAGTAATCTATCACCATTTGCTTGTATTAAGTATCCAATCTTTATTTTCCTTAGGAAATAACTTAAAAAGAAAATGAACAAACATTTGAGAATTCATGGCAAACTTTAGATAAGATATATAATTGTGCTCCTGCAAGATATAATGACTTTCCCATGAGATAGAAATGTCTTGGTAATAATTCAAGAATAGCAAGAATGTAAGATATAAGCTGTTTTTTTTCCCCTGGATGGGATAAATATAATTTCTCACGGCAGTGTATATCTTTAAGCCTCAGGTGGTTTTAAGTTAATGAGATTAGTTCCAGCAGGCAGTGAAATCCCACGAGATAGGATTTATATTTCATCGGTTTTCACTTCATCCAGCAAGTACAGTGTAGTCAATCTATGTGTCATTCTGTTATTGTCCTGGCTTGGGTCTTGTTTTCAAACTCAAATCAGGCTAAAGCTGCTCATAACTTTGACATAAAAGCTTAAGCAAAATGTAAAGAGCATGTTTTAATGTTTAGGGCAAAGAAAGGAGCAATCCTTAATCCTTTCCTCCAGACTGCGGTTTTATTTTATGTATATGAATTACCATGTGTTAATGTGTCTGTATTTAAAGGCTTTAGTGCAAATATCAAAACATAAGCAATGAGATTGTAATGGAATAAAAATTAATTTCCATTATTCTCAACAAAAATTCTCCTTTTAATAAGAAATAAAAATAAATTTGTGATAGATTATTGTTCGATGCTAGGGGAGGGGAAAAACAACTTTGTTCTAATATGGTCATTACGAAGGCAGACATTAAAATAAAAGAATGGGAAACTGGCCAGCTCAATGGAATTATCTTGTATGCTTCCTGCCCAAGTTGGTAGAAACCAAAATTTGTTCTCATCTGACACTATTATTTGAAATGGAGTTTTACTCCAGTTCCCCGTGCTATTCACCAAAGTGGCGCACAAGTGACACTCCTATTGCCAGTCTCAACTGCAAAACCAATAGTTAATAGGCATGGACACTAAACACGGCTCTCACCCCAGCTGTTTTCTCCATGCCAGGGCTGAGGAACATTGATAAGGCACAGTGGAGGGATTCAGCCGGTACGGTACGTGTCTGATATTTAAATATTGATCTTTCAGCTTCCAGGGCTGTTAACCTGGCAACTTGCAATTTGCTGCATAGGGCTAAAATGAAGGCCAGATAATGAAAATGATTTGTAAGGCCTGGTCTTCACTACAGTTACATCAACATAAGGCAGCTTATGTTGACCTAATTATATCAGTGTCTACACTACAGCTTTGTCCCACCGATATAAGTGCTCTACTACACCGACATAATATCTCCACCTCCATAGAGGCATAGGGCTTATGTCAGTGTCATTAGGGTGATGCAGTGTCTGCGTAGACCCGTGGGTCTCATTTTTTTTTCTGGTGACCCCTTTCACATGGCAAGCTTCTGAGTGAGACCCTCCTAATAAATTAAACATACTTTTTAATATATTTAACACCATTATAAATGCTGGAAGCAAGCAGGTTTGGGGTGGAGGTTGACAGCTTGTGACCCCCCATGCAATGACCTCGGGACCCCCTAAGAGGTCCCGACCCCCACTTTGAGAACCCCTGGCGAAGACACTGTTACTTACATCGGCTTTTAGCTCTCCTATCAATTTCACAGCTCCAGCAGAACTGTGACATTGACAAGAAAGCTGGGCAGATAGAACTCAGCTGTCCCCTGCTCCCCTGGAAAGCCCAGCAGCTAGACCCTGCTCCCAGCTTGGAGCTGGGGTGAGAAGCCCAGACAGCTGGACCTCGCTCCCGGCAAGTTGAGGGAGGCTGTAGAAAAGCCAGTGCTGCATGGGGCCTTAGAGAGCTCTTTCCCTATACAGCACAAGAGTGACCAGGAGTGCTGCTTTCTCTCGCTTTCAAAATAACATCAATATAAATGGGCCTAACATCAATAGAATGACCTTTGCCCAGTACTTCACAGTAGTTTCAGGCTTCTTTTCAGGAAGCAGCCTGATTAAACTACATATCCCGGTAGCATATAGATGGATCTATTTTTACCACAGTCATTTAACTTCAAAATACAAAATAAATCCACTTATCCAAGCAAAGGACAAGTCTAACATTCCAGCATGCCCATCTCCAGGCTGTCACAAAGGAAAGCATGTTTGCATCCGTTTTAACGTACAGAGCTGCTTTAAAGAAAAAAAAAAGTTTCATGTTTTGCACTCATGAATGTACTTAACCTTTTCCTTTTGTGCCAGATCTCTAATTTCTTCACCTACACCCACTGTAAAAATGTTTTCCCTATTTCAGCCTCCTGCACTATATGTAGCAGGCAAGCGTCTCTTGTTACGTGGGTCAAGTCCAATGGCCCCTCTTTACAAGAGATCGGGCTCACTATATTACAGCCTTCAGCTATACCAAGTTGAAGAGGAAGCTGCCAGAAATGAAACACAGGGATGAGTTTTCAAAAGGACTGAGGCCCAGTTTCCCTACTTGCAGGCTCACTGGACTAGATCCTTGTTGACATAAATCAACATAGCTTACTTGACATGAAGCAATGCCAGGTCATGCAAACTGAGGAGGAGGTGCTCAATACTTGACCACAAATGAACTACAAGCACAAATCTGAGGACTTAAAAACACAACTACCTGACTTGTGGCCAGAATCAAGTAGACAGAGGTGCAAATATTCCTACTGACGTATATTTTTGTGGGTGCGAACTGTGATGGCAAATATCGAGACTGCCCTTCTGAAAATTTACCCCATGTCTCCTGTCACTATCTGTAAATGATTGGCTAACGGAGAAAATATGCACGTTCCCCCAAGTTTAAGCCATTGAACATTTATGGTATTGCAAAACCTTGTCAAGCAAGCACATCGACACTGATTTCAATTAAATCTAACACACAAATATAATTCCAACAATATGAAAACAAACTGCCAGGGTAATTGTTCTGGAAGTGCTGCAATTATAAATGTCATGAAAATGCCTTATGCATTCTGTTGGCATAAGAAAGCTCGTGTGATAGACACAGGGAGCCCCTTATGTGCACTTTAATAATCAGCAGATGATCTTCAAAAAAAGAGAAGCTTCTTAAACAGGATATAAAACTTCTCCCTGGAAGTTACAAACTTACCTGAAAATAGATACATTTTCAGATGTATGTACAGGGCTGTGTTATCAAAAACAAGTGTTCTTGTAAATAAAACACAGCCTGCAAGATGCTTCCATATATTCATAGATTTTAAGGGCAGAAGGGACCATTATGATCATCTAGTCTGACCTCCCACATAATGCAAGCCCAATAACTTCTGCATCAAGCCCATAAGTAATAGATTGAGCAATGCATTGCCACAAATAATTCAAGAGGAGCTTGTTTATATTGTCCAATTATTTGGGAAGATGTTAGCTACATCAATAGAATTATACATCTACATTTTAAAGTGTCATTTCAAGGCCTATTAAGATCACCTAGTTTGATCTGAATAACGCAGGCCATCAAGTTTCGCCAAGTGAAAATACCTGCTTTAACCTTATCGTGCCCACCTCTGCCTGAGGTCAGCTGCCCCTCTGCAGTTTTTCATTCAGAATCAGACTGACTAGTACCTGCACAATTGCCTAAGGTGGCTTCCCTATTGAGCCTCAATGCAAGGACCGGTCACAGTATTGAGAAGACCATACACTGCTAATAGGCACTAGTTGCCTGAAAAGAGTCAGGGTCCTGGCCCCACCTAAGAAGGCGAACAGAGCTGGGCTGATGGAGGGGAGCACATGCATCCTCTTCCAGGAGTTCATGAGTCAATCTGTAGCTACAGGGCAGCTACACTAATAGTTTCAAACTGGATTATGCGATAGAAACTGATACCAAAAACTTCTGTGCTCTTTTTGCTATCTTTTTGCTTTGTGGCTATCCTAAAGCTAAACTATTTTGTGAAAAAAGTTTCAGAGAAAGCACTCAAACTGACGTCCCACACGCTTGCATTTTTGTTCCTAGGACTGGAAGTCTGCCTGTCACTACTGGCTTGATATGTCAAATGAAGACTCTACAGCACGGCAACAGATCAACCTAATGCTTTAGAGGGGCCATTTTTGGGATAGGAGACAGCTGCTGGCACAAAGATGATGTATATGAACAAAGACAGGCTACATGACTTTGAGGAAATGTGGAACCTTTTAGAGACAGTTTTTGGTAGAAGATAAAGAGACAGAATGAAATGGACAGATTGTCAAGGGAATTTTTTTTATTTTTTTGGATTTTACATGTACTTTAACAAGTATTGATTGATACATTCACAGTTTCATTGCAGCGAACATTTGATTAGGACTACTGAACTAACTTGATATGTTGTATGACAGCTGGAAAAATTAAAAAGCTTTCAAGCTGTGATCCTGTCAGATCTCAGAAGCTAAATAGGGTCAAGGCATACAAGTAATTGGATAGGGAATTTCTGCTGAAAACCTAGATGTTGCATGTAATAGTAATGGGGATTAGGTGCAGTATGAGTCCCTGTTGAACCAATGCCCAAGGCAAAGTCTGCTGGAGGTGCTGCCATTTTAGGATCAGACTTAAATCCAAGGTTCTAACCACTGTGACCTTTAAAGATCCAACTGCACTTTTTGCAAATAAGTTGTTGACTCTGTTTTTCTGGCACAACTCCAGACAAGGGTGTGGAGGGTAGAAATATCTTCTTATATCTTCACATGGAGGTTCCCTTCACAAACACACACACACTGCCACATCAGGAAGGAAGGTGGGTATCAGATGCCTCAGTGGCCCAGATTTCAGAGAACTGCTTCCATGGGACCAGAGTCCCACATCTGGTAGGGCCAGGGGCACCAGGTGAGCTATGGGTGCAACAGGAATGCACTTTTTGCCCCACTCCCACCCAACACCTACAGACAACTTCACCCAAAAGGCAACGTAGCCCAGTCTGTTCTGCATTCTCCACATCCACTTCTCTTTGGAATGAAACCTCCTTTGCGAGCAGGTCCCATGGCAGCAACTATAGAGCTAAGCTTCCTGTAGGTCCTTATGTGTTAATCTGCAACTAGTCCACGTAGTCAAGAAACATAAAATGTGAAATATAATCTCTATATTGTGAATGACACTATCAGGTAAATATTATCAGATCCTCATTCCCAAAGTGATATGTTGCTCCAGAAGCCATTAGGTCACATCCCACCCCCTCCCATGGGGAAATATGTTACAGTGATTTTATGACTGCCATAAAAGATAGGATTTCCACTGCACCAGTGTGGAAATGATTTCTGTACCCTGTCATAAATAAATAAGCTGGAACCATGACTTACTTCTTTGTTGAGAAGATAGATAACCTTGAATATTAAACTTTACCTGCCATTTCCTTGATCTTGACTTGCCATGACAAAGGTAGAGCATCCTCATCTGCAAATTACTAAAAATAATCAGCTGAAAGATGTGACCTTGGATGGAGCAATGTTAAATTGGCCAGCAAATTTTTCTGAGGCATCACTGTTATTAACCTGCAATTTTTTCATTTCAGTCTGCCACTGATGCTTGGCAGGTTATAATTTTTCATTTTCGCACTTGGTTGAAGCTCACTGAAGTAGAGATTATGGAGATAGTGGTGGAGAATTTTTACAAAGGGATTTTTCCCCTTTCACTCCATCATATCAGGATACAAATACAAGACAGGTTCTTTTTGAGATGGTTTATCAATGAGGCATAATGAGACTGATGCTTAAAAAGTAATAGTCTTGTAGCATTGCAGTGCTAAGAACTGCTCCTATCCTATTCCAAAACTCAGCCTTCCAAACTGCTGTAGGTCCGGAGCATAGACACGATCTTTTGAGGGGCACAAGTGTAATGACACCCCTAAATGAGCTGTCATGGCCAGGGACTGGATTTGTGAACACCGGGTCCAAACACATGAACCTCTACTGCTTGAACTAAAGGACCATTTCCATTAGCTGTGACTGGGAGACTCATCAACTTCTTTATTTGGTCTAGTTGTCAGAGGGAGACAAAGACCCACATTGTGCTTGTGTAAATTACACACAAGCATCTGGTCAATGCTTCAATTAAGCCACCTTCCTTTTGGCCAGCTTTGTTTCTTTTCACGTTAAGAGTCCAAGAACACAATGTAACTGGGTCAGGTCTTCACATCACTACTGCATTTACTCCCCATAGTTACCTTTGAGCGCAGCTGAAAGAAGGATGAAGAATATTACCATATGATTCCTGATACACACACACACACACACACACTTTATTTTAGGTCTGAAAAAAAGTGCCATACCATGTACCATATTGTGACATTTATTTTTAAGCAGTCTTCATTCATTATCACTGAAAATTCCATTTAAAAATCGATGATTGATACGGCCTAACAGCATTTGTCTTTCACATGTTGCACTCAGGAAAGTAAGGAGGACTGGAGGGGAATGTACAGGCAGAGAAACACTGATTATAGAAGATGCACAGAACTCTATTGCATTAAGATTCATTCACTTGAAGTAAATTCTCCTGGTACCTCCTTACCATAGGTTGTCTGGGTTCTCTTTTCTGTACAGAGCTCTTCTAACTGTCTGGTAGTTTATCCAATGAAAAGGAACTCAAACATGCAAAGGGCCCGTTTATCTCCACACATCTTCACTAGTCCCAGAGTCTCAGTCCCTTTCATACTTCCCAGATCTCCATCTGTCAGGCCAGCAGATGCAATGAACAACTTCCCCACTACTTCAATTTGGAACAACACCTCCCATTTTAACTTCCCCTTTGAACAAAACTGTGTAACTGCTTTAACAACGCTTTAAGGATATGAATATTACAATCCTCTACATAAACAACATGAATGCAGAAAATATGGCCTCATTCTTTCACAGCCTTAAACATGCAGTATCATTTCACCTGCTCTGCATGCAATGCTATCTAAAGCTGCTTCCTCCTTCACCCGTGCATCAAGGAGAGCCAAATTTAATGAAAAATCTTTCGCTTTGGCTATAAGTCAGCCCTGAACATGAATTTTATGAATACTTTTCAGCCCAGCATCATTATCAGAATAAATATTTACAAGCCCTGCTCATAGCTCATCCCTGAAGATATACTGTTAAAGAAAGGATACAAACACCTTAAAATCAGTATAAGGTGGAGCACAGTGCATTGTGAAATGTACATCATCCTTCTGGAGATACGTCACTCTTATGCACCATTATTTACAACCACAGAGTGAAACCATTCCACCAAGGGCAAAAACAGTATCTGAGAAAACAGTGCTTTGGAGATAATCCATTTTTTAGTCTACATCCTATTTATTTATTTTCATAGCTCAGATTTAAAAGATGAATTCACATTTTAGTTGTAAAAGGAGCCCTGTCCCGCTACTAATCAAATCAGTGTGAGTTTTGTCACTAATGTCAGTGGAAGTGAGCTCAAAGTCAAGTTCTTTTACTTGGTCTTGTATCCTGTCTTTATTTTTTGTCTTAGATTGCAAGTATTTTAGGGTTATGAACCAGGCAGAGAAGCAGACTGCCTGATTTCCATCAAAAGTTTTGATAGAATTGACACTTTCATAGATTCATAGTCATAGATTCATAAACTCTAGGACTGGAAGGTACCTCAAGAGGTCATCGAGTCCAGTCCCCTGCCCTCATGGCAGGACCATGGGAATATACTGATTCCATGTCAAAACTGTTGACCCAGCATTTTTTGATGGAAAAAATGTTGTCAGCTTGACTCGATCCTCCCAACGCATCCCATGGTGTAGTTACGCCAGTATTCAAGGAATCACAGTGTGCTGCCCCTAATTCTGTGCTAGATCACAAACCAATGACCTAAACATATAGAATTACTATAATACAATACATACTATACAATTTCTACTAAGATAAAACTCTAGGTATTCATTTGCAATTTTAATTCTGCTATTCTAGTGCAGGAATGTAATTTAAGCAATTGGGGAAAAGGATGGATTTTAGCAACTTTTTGTGTTTTAGCGACAGTGATTAGTTTACACAAATGAATCACTACTAATTCCACGATTTGTTAGATAATCCTTAAATGACCATCTGCACCAAACAGCTTAGTCTTTTCAAGTGTGTGCAAAGGAACTAAACGTCCATATTTTGTGATCAAGTGATCAAAGTGAGAAAATTTTGTAAGATCTAGGAAAGACATTCTAACAGTTCCAATAGTGAAACTAGCAGCACAAAACTGCCAACGAAGCTTTCTCTTGGACACACTTCTTCCCGACTTTATTCTCCTAAACTATGGAAACTCACAATGGGCCTGATCCAAACCCCAGTGACACCAATGCACGGACAACTATTGACTTCAATGAGCTTTGGATGAAGCCCTGTACCAACCTGAGCCATTCATAATGGAAGTTCCAGTTCTCAGGGAATCTCTGTAACCAGGAATATCTGTCAGTAAATCCACTACAATATGATCTCTGTTAAACTCAGCTGAGTCTTGAATTCCTTTAGCTTTCTCATTAGGTAGTTAACATTTGGACAGCACTCTGAAGATGCAGAGCTACATTCCGCTCTGAGTTACACTGATTTAATCTGGAGTAACCCCTCATTTCTACTGGACTTTCTCAACATTTCTCCAGCATAATCAAGGGAAGAATTTGGCCAAGAATTTGGAAGTTGTTATCTAGTATTATGTTTCTTTCCTTTCTATGGTGGGTCTAATATTCTCATTTAAAACTTTCAAACACTTAAATCTTTGTTCACAGGTCAGTGATCTGCTGCCAATATTTTCAACAAGGGCTCCCTGCTTTTAACTTGTATACCTCTTTAGGGGTAACACAGAAAGAAGAAAACATTTTCCTCCACAATCTCTACTGCCAACCTCCCCCCACATACACACACTAAATGGGGAAATGCAAAATAAAACAATCAAAAGTTTTTATAAAATTGTTTTGGGTCCAACAAAATGTTTCCTTTCACCTGAAACATTCTGTTTTGATTTTGAGCATTTAAGGTTCTTGGATATTTTAAAACACTTACGGAAATTTAGAAAGAAAAAGTCATTTTGAACAGAAAAAGCAAAATCTTTTCATTTTGACTTTTGGGGAACATTTTGTTGGTTTGGTTTGTTTTTTCCCCAATGTGAACAATCAAGTGAAACGGACACATTCAAGTTTGCATTTTTTGTTGAATACAGTTTCATCCCAAAATTTTTGCCCAGCTCTAATTATTGGGGAAGGTGAGGAGGTTCTCATAGGACTTACATCCAAATCTCCATATTAAAGACCCCTCCCATGACTCTGTGTTTTGGCGATCAGAAAGGTGATTGCAAGACAACATTTGGCACTCCACCCATTATCCCACCTTTATACCACTCTCAGGTCCTATTGTTCCAGAGTGAGGGACAAGAATTCAGAATCCAAATGCCAATCTCAGATCCCCAAACATGGATCCACAGCCACTCAACCCCCAAGCTGGCACCAGACACACCGTTTCACAATGCAAAACAAAAGATATGCTAGTCAATGGGGAACAGTATTTGATATTCTCAGAATAAGCGGAATTTTAGAAAACTATTGTAATCCTTCTGGGCCTCCCTAAAGGTACTGTACTCATGTATAAATCAGTGAAACCTAGTTTTAGAGAAACAATTCATGAATCTTCATTCCTTACGCATAAAACTATCACAAATTCTCAGAGGGAATACACTTCAGACAGCAACTTTTGGAGAAATCATTATTTTGGCACTGAAATAAGATATTTAGTTCTTAAGGGCTGAATTCAGTAAATACTTACTACAGCTTCTTTTGCTGGACAGAGTTTTCATTGAGTTTAGCCTTAAGTTTCCATTGTGGTAACACATTTTAACAGTTTAGGCTTTTGTTAAGCGAATATCCTCATGAATTTATTACTCTAACCTAACTTTTGTTTCATACTCTTTTGCATTATAATAAAATAAATAAATAAATACATACATACATACATACAATAAGTACTTCCCCTCCCACACACACACACACGCAAAAATTGCTCTTAATTAAAAATACTTGCTATTTTCCCACTAATGCAGGGGATGTAAATGTCACAGCCTTGAGTCAATGGGCTTTGCAACACCCTCAGGGAAATTCATCCCAAGGGAGGGCAGGTGGTGTTTGCACCAGCCCCTGGAGGTTTTGCCAGGGAAGGACAGTCTTATCTTGCAATTAGGGTTGCATAAGAATCAAAGTAACCTACGGGCATTTTGACCATGCACCCATCTCTAGTCAGTCTTGCCAATTCTGGGGGACTGGAATAGTTCTTAAACAGTGAGGATGAGCTAGGGCTGGATTTATGGATAAACTTTTTTTAAAAATTAAACAAAGATACATGTGGAAAGCATCTGCTTTCCTTGAAAGTTTTCATTCCATCAACAAAACATCAAATTTCTCCACAGAAAAACCCCACCACCGCACTTTTCCAACCAGCTCTAATCTGAGCCCTCTGGAGCACTGAGGGTTGTGTGTCTAACTGCCACCACACCACATCCAGCTGTTGCTGGTGGGTCTGAACACCCCTATTTTTTTCTGTGGATGCTTGAGCCCTGGAGCATACAAGGAGTTGGCGTCTATGG
Organism: Chelonoidis abingdonii; assembly: GCF_003597395.2. Classification (NCBI taxonomy): domain Eukaryota; kingdom Metazoa; phylum Chordata; order Testudines; family Testudinidae; genus Chelonoidis; species Chelonoidis abingdonii. The sequence goes on from NC_133776.1 coordinate 14,450,956, forward strand.
CCTGGGTTAGGCTACACTAGCGGGGGCATTCGAACTAAGATACGCAACTTCAGCTACACTATTCGCTTAGCTGATGTCAAAGTATCTTAGGCCTTGGCTACACTGGCACTTTACAGCACTGCAACTTTCTTGCTCAGGGGTGTGAAAAAAAAAAAAACCACACCCCTGAGCGCAGCAAGTTACAGTGCTGTAAAGCGCCAGTGTAAACAGTGCCCCAGCGCTGGGAGCATGGCTCCCAGCGCTGTAAGCTAATCCCCTTGAGGAGATGGAGTACCTGCAGCACTGGGAGAGCTCTCTCCCAGCGCTGGCCCCGTGACCACACTCACACTTCAAAGTGCTGCCGTGGGAGCGCTCCCATGGCAGCGCTTTGGAGTTTTGAGTGTAGCCAAGCCCTTAGTTCAATTTACCTGGCCATCCTCATGGCAGCGAGTCAACTGCCGCGGCTTCCCCGTTGACTCTGCTTACTCCTTCTGCCAAGGTGGAGTACGGGCATCAATTCGGGGATCAATTTATCGCGTCCAGACGAGATACGATAAATCGATCCCCGATACATCGAACACTACACACCAATCCAGCGGGTAGTATAGATGTACCCTATGATCCACTCCCATCCTGGTGGATTCCCCATTGTTGGGATTCTGAGCAATAGGTAATGCTCAGTAACTAGCAGAACCTGGGACTGTAGTTAGCCCTATATCTGCAGAATAAGACCCAGACAGTGCTAGCTGCTCCAAAACCTATATTCATGTAGACTTATACTCAATGTGGAATGCACCATGTGGAGCAGCTTGCAGGATCAGGGCTTAGACATTACTCTGCACCCAGTGAAAACATCTTAGCACTGAGTATATACATTCCGCTATTAGAAATACATTAATTTCTTTGGGGTTTGACACTGGATAAACTGTGTGGCAAATATGGAGTGTAGTTGGATAAAGGTACATTGTAAGGACCCCTGCAATGAGCATGTGCTGCGGACCTGTGGAATCGGTCGACGCTACACACGGCTCATGAGGTGTTTCATGGTCTCAGACACTACCCAGGGGCATCTTCACCGAACACATCACCAGCTACCGACAGTACCAGGAGGCGTGAGCTGGAGCGACATTGTGCATTGACTACAAGAAAAGGACCAAGAGACTTTGTCCATTGGACCATATGAACTGGAACCATAAACTCACTGAATGTTAAATCTCACCAAGTGAGGGTCAATCCATCCTCATCATCGTATCCACTCATTATACTTCAGACCTGAACATGGCCATTATATGAACAACATACCCTCATATCTCAATGTCTGTACTTTGATCCTTTAACTCCCAATCAGGGATACTGCTGATTATGTATTCCTTACACCATCCGACCTTAAACAGAACTTCGCAACCCTTGATAATCTGTACGTTATTCCCTGATAACCAGAAACTTCTACGTTTAAACTCTGTACTGTTCACTCTTTTAAAAAGCATCTTAATAAAAATATTTTATCTGGCTCTGTCCTGAGATTTCTGGTATTCTCTGTTTCCAGTGGGGCTAAGACATGTCACAAAAACAGACAGCCTCTTCCATGGAATATTGGCACTTCAGTTCACAGCTAGAACCAGGAAGTGTAATGATGCATGATAAAAGAAAGTAATGGGGTGGGGGAAGTTATCAAAACAGAACAGTCTAAAACATAGCAGCTCTTTGATCCCCTTTAGTGGCTTATCCTCAGGCACTGCAGGGCTTGATCTCAGGCCCAAGGGTTGGAGCCTTACCTTTTGTGCCACTGTGCTGCAAGATGATGAGGGAACTGACCATCAGAAGCTGACTCAGTGGGGCCAGATGAGTAACAGCAGACTATTGATTGGACACCATGGGGGATAAGGCTTCCTGCTCTTGTCCCATCCCTCATCTGAGTAACTAGTTCCTAGGCCTATTGCTGCCCTGACTCCTCTCCTGATTCTTCTTCCTGCTACTGTGTCTCGTCCCTGTTTCTGTTACCATGCCTTGTTCCTTACCCCAACCCCAGCTGCTGATTCTGGCCTTGACCATTGGGATGACTTGGCTTCTGACTCAGATTCTGGCTTAACCCTGGGCGTGACCATGACCATGGCTCTACTCCTAGATCTGACCACTAGGTTTGACAGTCCACGTTATGGGCCCTGACATGTATAGAAGTTTAGGAGTCTGCTACTGTCTCCCAGTCAATGAACCTGCATCTTGATTCAGGAAAGCATTTAAGAATACATTTAAATCCTTTGCGATAGACCCAGGCTAGCTAGGTACAACAAAGTTGTAGAAGGCAGATATACTGGCCACTGGATTAGCAGTTTTCTGTTCCCTGACTGACCAGAGCAGGGGCTGCTCCAGGCTAATGAGAACACTTGACTCCAATTAACCTGCAAAGAGTCAGGGGAGTCCATTAAGGTAATGTGAACATCTGACTCTAATTAAGGCCCTTTTGATACTATAAAAGGGGCTCACTCCAGTCAGGCTGGGAGGAGCCGGGGAGAGGAAGTGTGGCTGAAGAGCTGGTTAATGAAGACACACTCAAGCCATCGGTAAGGGAGCCCTTAAGTAAGGGTGAAGAAGGGAGAAGCAGGAGAGCTGTGGGGAAGTGGCCCAGGGAAATGTAGCAACTCTGGCAGTGAAAGGTTGGCTGCCAACAGCTGCTACCATTAGGGTCCCTGGGCCAGAACTCGGAGTAGAGGGTGGGCCCGGGTTTCCCCCTGCTCCCAACCTGCCACTACAGAAACACCTCCTGGGAAGGGAAGGAGGCTAAACTGTTCTGAGATAAATCCAAGGGACAACAGAGACTGTGGGAGTTCTCTCATCAACCTCCTTGCTGCCTTATGATGAAAAGGGCTCAGTAGACTGTAACCCTGGCCCTAGAGAGAGAAGGGCTATGTGGAGGGTTGCAGTGAGCCACTGAGGCTAGCATAAACCGCCTAGAAGCGTGGGACCCACAGGGACAAAGTCGAAGCTCTGCCACACCTTATTCAGGAGATCGCTTAAGCATGTGTTTAAATCCCACTGACTTGAATGGAACTTAAGCATGTGCTTAAATTCTTTCCTGAATTAGACTCTTTAGCTTAAAAACTTTATCTTAAAAGTTAAGTATATATTTCAGTGCAACCTTGACTGAGGACGTTCTGCTGAACTGGGGCTACGTTTCTTTTGTTTGGGGATATACATTCATGCTTATAGATCCTGAGACCTCAGGCTCAATCCCCACGGGTGCCTGAGACAGCGAAATCATTACAGAGCCTCTCTCAAACCTCAAAAACATTTTAGTGTGGTTTGGCAGAAAATGTAGGCAAAGTCTCTTATTTTATCCATTTATTCACTCATCCCTAATCCAGATGGAAATCTACGCTTTGAGTGTGGTTATAAGGAAGTCTCAAGAGGAACAAAAGTGACAAAAACAAATCTTCATCAACTTTTCACAGCTAAAAGACTGGAAACGGTTTAGATCATCTATGAAAAAATACTGCATACCTTGCCAGTTCATGTTTAAAGGAATAGCAGCTTATTAAAATATAATACATTAAGTTATAAAAAAGATTAATAAATTTTGGAAAAAAACTTTCAGCCACAGTTTATCAGCTCCACCATGTCTTATCCCGAAATTCAGGGATTCATCAATCACACATATTTACTTTGGCTCTTGCTGACCTGTTGTTTGGGACATGTGACACAGTCAAGGGACTATGTGAAAAAACATCAGTACTAAAACTATGTCAACACCCTTCAGAAGTATGGGGTCACAAAGCATGCCTCTCTTTCATTGTACAGTATCTTGGATAAACGTATGTGAAGTAAGGTTTCCCCTGGTACTGTTTTATTCTTAGTACGAAGCCATGGTGAACTGAAATTTCTCAGTGCTAAATCTGCAGTTAATAGTGTTGGTCCATTTAATTTTCATCAACCATTCATTGTAAATTACAAACAGCTATCAATAAAACTGACTAATAACAGGCAGTGCAGAATCCAATTACTGTACAACAACAAGGATGAAACAGTCCTAAAACAGAGTGATTATACACACAAACACATGCACACACATTGATGGGTGGACATGGACAGGCAGTATCTACATAACTATCTAGAGTGATAGCATTACAAAAATTCCAAATTTACTTTGATAACTAGATAATGCAGTCTTAATATGTGCATTTCTGACTGAAAATCAAGGGAATATCTACAAAAACACTGCAAATAATTAACTAAATAAACTGTGCCTAAGTAAGACATCTGAAACAATTTAAAGGCAACCACCAGTCTATCCACCCAGATTAGATGACTACTTTATTGCCAATAGCCTGCTCACCAAAAGCGAGAGAGTATCGCTATTATAATTAGTTATTTGTATTATCAAAGTATTTAGGAACCCTAGTCATGGACCATTCTCCCAGTTACACAAACCAGAAAGCTATTCTTTGTAATGAACTGATACCAACATTTCTGAAACAGAAGTGTTAACACACACAATAGTTCAATGAAAGAAAAGACAATGACTAAAATCAGTCATCAACTCTTGCAATATTTCAAGTCCTAGATCAGTTCTAGAAGAATCAATACCAACTCAGATTTCAACTGAAATTATATAGCCTTAGACATTCACTTTTTTTCCATCGGATAGAATTATGTAACCTACAATTTTTCTGGCCTCCAGGTCTTAACTCATTTAGTGTACACTGAATTAGAGTGCACATGTGTAACTATTAAGATGCTGCAATACATTGTGAATTTCAAACAAAGTGCTGGTCAGAAAAAGGTACAACAACTACATTTAATGCTGAATTGTACATCAGCTACCAGCATCAAAGGACAAAAGAGCACCTGAGAAAGTGCTTAGTTCTCCCTTCAACTTTCCCTAGAAAGGTTGCAACAAAGCACAGGAGTTTGTTATTTTTTCCCCCATTAAAAAGCTACCCCTTAATCATAGTAGAAGCCAAAACAGTCTAGACATTGACCTTGGCTCCAAAAACAAATCAAGAAAATAGAAAAAGAAAACACCAATTGTACAGACGTAAAATGTTGAGATTGAACAGAAGAGAAAAAAGAACCCTTAAAAACAATGTTTTGTTTTACTTTAGCTGAATAGGCAGAAGGGTACTTTTCAAAAAAATCTCTTCTGTAGATATGCAATACAGTTTCTTTTTAATCTAACTGCAATCTGTTTATTTCTGCTGGAATAAAGGAACCTACGGGAACCACTGTAACTACATCTTTACATCACATTCCTCCAAAGTCCACTACCAACCCAATGTAACAGGCAGATAAAGAATATATTTCCCTCGACACAAGTTCAATGGAGTAGACTACAGGATAAAAAGGTGAAACAGAAAGGTAAATATTCAACACCAATCTTTTGCAGAAATGCTAAAGGGAACAAAGTCAAGATGTTTCTTGTGATTTATACAGTAATTCTGTCCCGCAAGTTGCCCAGGGAAGTTTGAATGCTGTTTACATACCACATTTGTTTTCTAAATTAGCTTGCAAATTGCTTTGCTAGGTTGGATTATTCCAAAGGTAGAACAACAAAAATCTGCAAATTGTAAGGATTGTAAATTTTTTCCCTTGCAATTCTGCAGAATTATACTCTGAGGTTTAGCCCTTCTCATTGCAATGATATAGCCTCAATGCTGTAATGAGATGTACTGCTGTCTTTTGGAGCCTCTGTCATAATTGGAAGACAGTGTTTGAGCTCTGAATATCCCTATTCATTATTATCATTTACATCTAATGCAGCAACACCTCTGGAGCACAGAAGAGATGTGTTCTGGGAACCCATCAAAACAAGATGGTGGTCAGCTGCATTCCACACAAGCACTTGTCTCTATATAGCTTTCACCTTCAGACCTCGGTACAGCGAGTTACAGTAATCTAATCTGAAGGTATGAAGTCATCTGACAATGACTGTCGCTAGATAGATCCTTATCTGTAATAAAGGCATGAGATGAAGATGAGAAAAAGCCTTTTTGGGGGGAAGGGGGAAGTGTTCGGGGAGACTTTGGCAAACCAGTAAAGTGCCTGAAACCACTAGGGCTTAGAGACAGCCTAGTCAGCAAGCTGTTAAAAGCAAGTCTCAGCTTGACCAAGGCAGGAGGGGAGGGGGGATTTAGGGTGCCACCGAAAGGGTGGCTTGACCCCGCGTCCTTCCTGATAAGAATTGGGTTGAAAATGCTGATACATGCATTTGTAAAGAGCAGGATGTACCCTTAGGAATGCCTATTGGGGTCTCAAGGCTGCAAGCTCTGGAAAGACCCACACCTGGTTAATCAATAATCAGAAGGAACCTCTTACTCGATCATTAAAACTGCTTACTTAACAAGGTTTCTTTAATTACTAATGTATAAATAAGGGGAAAAAGCTTGAGATAGGTGGGACTTGTTTCGGGACTGGCCTCTCCCTCTGGATGCATCTTCTGTTCCCCAGCGGCAAACGGGCTGCTGCTGTATCACTCAAAAGCCACACTCAGCTTTGGTAATTATCAAGGGTTGGGAGTGTTCTACTAACTTGTTGCAGACGTGCGTAAGTGCTTGAGACTAAGTAAAGTTTAGCTTTAAGTGAAAGCACTCTTGTGTTGTCCTGTTTGTGCCAGCCATCTATCGGTCAGACGGCCGTGTCTACCCTGATTTATTTCCTGACACCTCCTCGGACAGAGTAAAGTTACCAAGAGCTTTGGGTTGAAAGAATGCCAGGTAACAGAAGGACTACTGATTTGCTAGATTTACTGACAGAACTCCAAGACGTTGCATGGCTTTGGTGAATGGGAGGCAGATGACTTCCTTTTATTGGTTGGACACTGTCCTAACTAGTTCTTCCACACATTTCTCCCTTGCAACCAGTATCACTTTGCTCTTGACTGGTCTCAGTGTTGATCGACCTGTTCTTTATTCACAAGCTGTTCTCTTGTAAGCACAATGACATCCTCAAGATACTACTGGCTACATGTGTGGAAAATGAGATACCTGCACCTGTATGTGGTTGGCAGTGAGTCTGTCTCATCAAATGATCTCTCCAGGTGGGCTCATGTCAATGTTGAAGAGGAGACAAAAAAGAACTATCAGCACTGAAACTTGCAGGTGGGAACCTTTCAGGGAAGAAGTTACCCAACACCACTTTGGGTCCTTCTGAAGATGAATAATGGGAGCCACAGTAGGGCTGCGCCATATGATCCAGCTACATCATACAAATGGATCAGCAGCAACTGAGGTGAACAATGTGGAAAGCTATAGACACATTCAGTGGGATGAGCACTGAGATGTGATCTCTACCTGCTGCTATACACAGATTATTATGTCACTCCGTGCTGTGCCCCAGTCTAAAGTCTGATTGTGAAGTATCCTGGATGTCACAAATTGCTGGAGCTTGGTTATCACTCTGTGTGTGCGTGTTTGTGCGCGTGCGTGTATGTTGTTTGTGTGTGTGTTAACATCTCAGCCCTTCCATTCTCTCACACTCCCTTTTCGGTCTTATGCTTTGCCCAATCCTCTCTCCTTAATGCTCCTTTTGAAATTTTCTCCCATGCCAGACTCCGTTCTGTAATTCCATCCCTCTTTCCCTGTCCATTTCTGACACCATCTCCTTCTGTTCATGCTCCAAATTCCCTCGCCTCCAATTACAGTTTAAAATTCACTTCTTTCACCTAGATTGTCATCACTAAGGGTATGTCTTCACTACCGGCTGGATCAGCGAGGAGCGATCAATCTAGCAGGGATTGATTTATTGCATCTAGACTAGACACAATAAATTGATCCCCAAGCGCTCTCCCGTCGACTCCAGCTCGGCGAGAGGCACAGGCAGAGTCGATGGGGGAGCGGCAGCAGTCGACTCACCGCAGTGATGACACCGCAATAAGTCAGTCAATCTAAGTACATTGACTTCAGCTACGTTATTCATTTAGCTGAAGTTGCGTAACTTAGATTGATCCCCTTCCCCACCCCAGTGTAGACCAGGCCTCTGACTAAAACTTTATCAGCTTCCTGGCTAACATTCTGCCTTTTCTTTCTATTGTATTCACCCAGTTTAGACTCAACGCTTACTGAGACAAGAGCTGGTCTAATTTATGTCTGTTTCGCAAAATACAATACACACCAAATAAATAATCGAATTTTCCCTACAATTTCAATTTGAAATGTTATTCTTATTCTCTTCCTTTCAGCAACAGCATAGTGTAGTGCACTTTTAAACTGCTGTCAAATTCTAAATGGCTACATTCCAGGGACAGGAGAAGCCAATACTCTCTTGAAGCTATATACAGCAACATAAAGTTTCCTATCACTCAGATTCTTCTGGATGAAAAAATGTTACATATAGTAATGGATTACTTTTATGTGTGGGGATTGTAATAGCTGCCTTTCAGGTTTTCTAGATCTTGTAGTTAATTAGTTACTGGGTCAACTGAACAAAAATAAAATCTACTAAGACAGAACAAAAAAAAATTATATTTTCACCTATAACATATGTAACTTTAAAAGGAAGATTAACTTTGAGACTTAAATAGCTTGATAGTGTCCCTTTAAAATCAAATCCATTTCAACTTGTTGTGAAAAAAAATGAATTAACTTTGATATATTTTTGTATGATGCCTTTATTTATTTAATTTTAATGCCATCTCAGGACATCAGTGATTTCCAGACATCTGAACCAGTACTAAAAATAGTTAGGCATGAAAGGTCAGGATGATTTTTTTCTTCTCTTTGGTAATGCTTCTTTTATCCCATCTTTCTGAAAAGTATCCTTAATTAGTGCCTTTCAACCGAAAAAGCATTTGAAATGTCTCTATTAGGCAAACAGAGAAGAAGCTCCAACACACACACACACACACACACAGTCTAGTAGGTAGGAAAAATAAGCTATCTTCCTTAGCCACTAAGAGCCTTTTATACAAATAGAAGAACCTTTTGTATCACGTCTAGCAGTAGGCCTCAGAGGACCATACAGAAGCCCTTAAGGCATCGGAATTAACAGTATTTTCTGAGGACGCTCTTAATCAGCAGACGTAGAAATGAGTTTTTTTTAAAAAAAACAACAAACATCTTTCAAGTCTCTCCATCGTTTGAACAATATCACAACTGCAGGAGCCTCTTTTGATGCTAATTTAGTAGCAGCTTCTCAATAACGGAGAGTACTCCAAAATGGTCTTTATACTGGCTACAGTTCAGGAAAGCGTCCCTGTTCAGGGAAGAACTTAAGCAAGTGCTTAATTCCCACTGACAATGGGATTTAAACATATGCTCAAAAAGATAAGCCTGCGTTTTAGTGCTTTCCTGAATCCAGGCCTAGATGAAGAGGGACCTCACTGAGGTCTAACCCTTGGACTAGATGAGATACTTCATCATCATATTTACAATGCACTGAGTGGGACCCTATGAGTCTAGGACCCATTTCAATTACTAAAGAGACTTGGCTTGAATGGATCCATTTCATAGTTAGAAATAAAGCTGCATGTAGCTTTGAACAATGTTAAGCTTATTAAGGAAAGCAACTCATCTACTTACCATTCTTACAAGACTTCCTCAGCACTGTAATAATTGAATACACAAATTGTGCTTTATCGCACAATTTGCCCCTCCACAAATTGCAGTTACTGAAGTAACTGAACTTTTGGTATCTGATCAGCAGTTCTGACTGGACACTGTGTAACACCGACAGCAGCAGGCGGGATCGACCTGTGGACCTCCGGAGCTTAATGGATGAGCCTCTGCCGCAGGGGTAGGCAACCTATGGCATGGGTGCCAAAGCTGGCATGCAAGCTGATTTTCAGTGGCAATCACACTGCCCGGATCCTGGTCACTGGTCAGGGAGCTCTGCATTTTAATTTAATTTTAAATGAAGCTTCTTAAACATTTTAAAAACCTTATTTACTTTACATACAACAATAGTTTAGTTATATATTATAGACTTACAGAAAGAGACTTTCTAAAAACATTAAAATGTATTACTGGCACGCGAAACCTTAAATTAGAGTGAATAAATGAAGACTCGGCACACCACTTCTGAAAGGTTGTGGACCCCTGCTCTACTGTATGAGCTAAAAACCAACTGGCTGTTAGCTAAGGCTGTAGAGCAGACTCATTTAATTCTCTCTCTAAGTGGTTTCGGTGCCACTAGATGGGACAGAACACCACACTCGGAAGGTGTGTGTGTAACAACTGCACAGGTCCCCTTTTCACCAGACAACCCGATGTGCAGTCTGTCTCTGCAGGCAGGCAGGTTTGAGGGGCTTCTACCCTGAGAAAGTGCTGGGATGGGCTAAGCACTGTCCACAGGCAGGTTTGCAAGGCTGCAACCAGGGAAGACATGTCTCAGCACTTCCTTCATGGGCTACAGCCCCACAAACCTGCCTGCAGCTGGGGCCTCTCTTCCAAAAAAGTGTTCATAAGCAGCATACTGCGGCCAATATCCAAATCCCATTAACATTAAACACAATGGGAGGGAATTGTTCCCAGCAAAATCTTACTTCTAAACTGAAAATTATTAATATCTTGGTTGCTATTAAACAGCATGCACTGCAATTCAAATGATAATATCGTTGAGGTTTACAAACAACAAGGAAAACAGGAATAGAAAATACTGCATGTTTGAATTAACATAGTGGGAGGGGAACCTCTGCTTCTGGGATTTTCTGACTTCTGAGTGTTTGCTTTCTCAATCTTAACTTCGCACTAATAAGAGATTTTGCATTTAACGATTCCATTTTTATTTCATTTTTTAAGTGTACTGCACATCTTACTTGCTCTGGAGAAGTGGCACATCATTTAAAAACGTGTTTAGAAAACCTCCAAATCTGTGTATGTGCATGTGCAAAATGCATAGCTTTAAACATCCATAACTTCAAAGCTAGTGATCCCATTTACTTCCAATTAGATTTTAAAAATTATGTGCAGGGCTACAAAGAAAGCAAGAGTGAAGTATCTTTCAGTCATTTGGGGATTATGAGAGTGCCTATAGTCATGTTTTCATTATAAAAGTATTTACTGCAGAAAAATTTCAGCCAGATTACATAGCAAATTTATTTTTTCCACACTCATATTCATCAAAAACAGCTGATCCAGTTTCTTTCAGGTTTTTCCAAACATGTTGATCTTTGGGCTGAGACCAAACAGAGAAAATATCAGCTCAAAAGGAAATGTTTTGAAAAACCAGAAGCATGTGAATAAAGAGGTTATAACAGAAGCTGGAACTCAACCTAAACAGCTGCCACTGTGGCAAACCACTACAATGGAAATACAAAGAGGTCTGATAATTGAGCTGCATCAGGAACACTTCCTCTGTCTGGGAATTAAAAACAGCCCTCGTTCCCCATGGCGATCCTTGCAAAATGACATTTGTCTTTTACTTGTGTAACAGCAAAGTAACCACATACAAGTCATACCTAGTCACAGACTACATGATACTTTTAAAACAGGGGCACCCTACTTTATAATATATAATAAATAGCCAGATATTTAATGACTCTCTCAAGGCTATAGAAATACTCTGTGGTTAGGGTGACCAGATGTCCCGATTTTACAGGGAGAGTCCCAATATTTGGGACTTTTTCTTATATAAGCTTTTATTACCCCCCTCCTCCTGTCCTGATTTTTCACACTTCCTGTCTGGTCACCCTATCTGTCGTAGACCAGGAACTGAACTCAGATCTCCTGAACCCCAATCCAGTCCAACGCCCCAGCTACAAAACCATGCTGGCTTGCATACATCAGCGTCTGCCTTCCTGGAGATGGAATATGTAATAACCTTTTAGCTATTAACATTTTTATAAGTATTATTTATGTTTATCCATGTTGGGTATGGGGTAAATACAAACAGACTTACAGCCTGAAGTAGTCGATCGGCTCTTAGCAGAATGCATGTATTCACACAGTACATATTCAGTTTTTGCATCAGAGCTTTACATCCCTTTGCAGAAACATTGTTTGATGTGATCATTACAGAGAAGTCCTAGTATCTGGTGGCTGCTATATGTCTATAGACCTTCACGGCTGAACACTTCCTACCATCTAAAGTACAGCATGTCAGATAAAGGGCATTTTCCATAACAACATGCTTTACCAGACCAAGAACTCCTTCCCTTAATAAAGGCAATTATTTTCCATTGCTGTTCTGCGAGGCCCCTAAAAGACCAGGACTGCAAGTATTTGGATAGGCTTTCAAAATTCATTTGCAGATAAAATCCAGTCCATCAGGTGGAAGTAGAGCAATATTTGGACTGTTTTCTGATCCCAGAAGCATCTGTTTTCTCTTCAGAACTAGCTCCTTCATATTGTAGCTCCTTGGCAATGATTCCCAAAGCAACAGTTACTGGCAGCAGCAAGACCGCAATGCTCAGTGGAAGTCCTTATCAAAATTCTTCACCTATTCCAGACAAGGATTGCATATGTCCAGAAATGCAAAAATCTCCTTCTGACTCCAGTTTAAATCTCTCTACAGTGAATTGTGTGGCCAATTTCTGAGGCAGGAATCATGTGGATTTGTTATTGCTAATCATGACAGAAAGCTAAGATATTCCAAGCAAATATCTGCACTGGAAGCATGTTCTTAAGTATGCTCCAACTGTTATTATTCCAAAAACAAATTAAGCAAGGAAGTACCATAGAAAGCCAATTAGCTAATTCAGGCAGCAGCACAATGTAGATCACTGCCCTTATTTCTATCTAACATGAAGTCCTGTGATTCAAAGATGTCTCTCCATTAGCATATATTTACAAAAAAGGCATATTTAATAGTGTTCGCCTTTAAATGCAGCTCATAGTTCCCACATTTGAATTCCTATGAGATCATGTAGCCAAAGATGTATTGCTTTCATTAAAGATTTCATTATTGGCGCATGCCATATAATTTAGACTCGGTGGCTCAAACTTCAAACTGAAAGCCAAATTGTATTTTCAAAAAAGTTTGAAATCAAGAGTTTAAGTATTTTTCAGGGTTTTTAGGATTTTTGTAGTGCCTGAGAGACGTGTCACATTGACAGTGAAGAACTGGTATGAAGGGATGGGGAAAGAGACAGGACTGACACACACAGACAGCCTGGAGGGGACGGAGGCAGAAGGGATCAGGATCAAGGGGAACAGAGGCAGGACATGGACTGGAGCTTATGATTCTTGAGTCTCACCATTCCTTTACTGTCAGCAAATGTCTGTGAAATCCACTAGCAAAATCTGTCTTATCTCCATGTGGCAGCCAGTCCACAGCAGTAGTAGACCATTAGCCTACATATTAGTTACTCCACTAGCTCAAGTGGCAGAAGTCTGTGCAGTGGGTCTACAGGTTCCAATCTAAGACCTGTGTTAGTAGAGTCTGGGTATGGCTACACTGGCACTTTACAGCGCTGCAACTTTCGCGCTCAGGGGTGTGAAAAAACACCCCCCTGAGCACTGCAAGATGCAGCGCTGTAAAGCCTCAGTGTAATCAGTGTGGCAGCGCTGGGAGCGTGGCTCCCAGTGCTGCACGCTACACCCGTAGAGGATGTGGTTTACATGCAGCGCTGGGAGAGCTCTCTCCCAGCGCTGGTGCTCCGACCACACTCAGACTTCAACGCGCTGCCGTGGCAGCGCTTTGAAATTTCAAGTGTAGCCATACCCTCAGAATGATTCCACTTGTCAAAATTTCTGAGGGCGTGCAGGGAGATGGGGGTGGTCAGTTTGCTTTTAAAAAAACTGGGAAAACTATGTTAAAAGAATGTTAGCGTTGCAAGTTAAGCCCTCTAAATGTAGGAAATGCCAGGATAAGGCTGTCCATGTAACCTTAATTCACACCCTTCTGTGTATGCGTTAAGATACAAGGTTTTTAACCAAAGATTTCTGTTTAAATGTAGATTACATGATATGGCCCATCATCAGTCAAATTCCTCCTTTTCCCCCACAGGCCAGGCATGATATCAAGCCTCCATGTTAACTGGGGGCCTGATCCTGAGGAGGAGCACATCCAATCTCTACTCCCCATGGCTTCAAGGTGATTTTTGGTGCTCAGCACTTCTTGTAATTAGACCACGTGTTCCTAATCTCCAGGCACCTTGAAGAATTGCTAGCTTACGGGACATGCTGAATTTGTATTACTGTAGACAAGGAGCTGATGTTCAGTTTATCCTTATCAAAAAATACAGAGTGGCCTAAATGCTGCTACTCTATATGAATATTCCCACTGGGCTTGATTCTTCTCTCCCACTGGTGTAAAATGGTGCAACTCCATTGACTTCATTTACCACCGTGAGTGGACAGTCAGGTCTCAGAGTCAAATGTCTTATCAGGTTAATCGGTGTAAGCAGAAGGGAAGTTAAAGTCCATAGATATCAGTGGGTCTATTCAGGGAGTAAAGTCAAATAGCTTCAAGTCTGGTGTTTTCCTTGAACAAACTCTCTGAGCTCCACCAGTCTTCTTGTCCTAACTATGGCAAAACTCTCATTCTTTCAATTACTTTAGATTATTTAAGCCATGCGGTTCTTCCTTTAAAAAAAAAAAAAATGTGCTTTGAACTATTTGATTCCAGATCTCTGCTGAATTCAATCACTCCCAATAGCCTTCTCTTTCTTTAAAATCAGCATTTTCCTACATGTGTTCATGTCTAATAAACCTATTGCAGTCGGCAACATGCAAATCTGACCTTAGACTTTGCCTCTGCAAACTCCTAAAACAGCTATGCTGTACTGAGTAAATGACCTCTTGGTAGAGTCCTTCAATTTCACTCTGATCAAGAAACAGTTTGTCCACAGGCAATGATTTTAGGGTGCCTGATTTTTTTTCATCTTTCTGCCAAAATACCAGTTACCTAGAAAATTTTAAAGCAAGATTTATTTCCACCAACTCCACCCACCCATATTATGTAACTCCACTGTCGGACAGTACAATAAATGTTTCCAAAAAGATAATAAAATTCTAGGATTTGATGATTTTAAACGAACTGGTATCAACTGTAATACGACCTGTAAAACTACTAATTTCACCAAGTCAATCTGGAAGAATGTCGTAGCTTCAGCAAGATACAAAACTTCCTGGGAGCTCGACATACAAACACCATCTGCTCACTCACAAAAGGTATAATGTTTGAAACAACAACATTCCTTTCCCTTCCCCTCTCTACCACAGTTACACTCCTGATGGAACAGAATAATTCTATTTATATGGAAAGCCTGAAAAAATAAAGCACTGAAAAAACAGAAGCACATGGACAAACAATTCTGCACTGCACTTAGAACATTCATCTGTAGAATAAGAGCCACAACACACTGAAAAACATACTCCTGTCCACCTGGAAATTGCCAATACGCATGTTGTTTTCCTCAAATGAAAGTGTCATTCCTCACTAATTACATTATGTAGTTGCCTAGTTAGAGGTTTGCCAAAGTAACCCTTTGCTAACCACTAATTCTCTTCAGCATGGCTTTAGATTTTACCTTTGGTATCTGAAGTCATGTATAATTGTCATAGTAGCCCTTAAAACTAGTAGCCAGAGCACTGTACAGAAGATAGCAAGAATTTAATTTACTTCTTCATTTGCTTAAAAATTTACAAATTATTTTTTATTACCAAACATTGAAACAAATGCAAAATTTCAAGCAGGCTTTGAAATAATGTTGAATATAGATGCACATATAAAACAGCAGTCAAGTTAAAACAAATGCTCCATTTAGCTGTTTTAAACAAGTTACCAAACTACTTGATTGTAAACCCAATATAAAACTAAGAAACAGCAAACTTGTTTTTAAAAAAAAAATTATTATTAAAGGAGATGAAAGGAAAAATTTTAAGCACATGGCTAGATATAAGTAGGAATATAGTCGTTCTCATAGCTATAATGTCAGTACAAAAGAAAGGTTTCATCATATTGGCAAGCATCTCTACCCTGTAACACAGGTTAATGAAATAGCCTTTACAGGATCTTTTTCACTGGCAGTGATTTGTATGCCTTCCATCCATGATCTCCAAGCCATGAGTTTTTCCATTTTGCAGAGAGAAGATGGATTAGAGCCCTTCCACTTTAATTTGCTTATTGTGTATTCCTCTCCATCATTTAATATCAAGGACGCCTCTCCATGCATGCTATCCAGCTTTTACCTTCTAAGCAATGTTCTTCTTAAATGCTCATGTTTGTCTTGAATATTTCATGACATTGATAATGCTTAATCATTCAAAAACCCTTTCCATCATGACATTCTTCCATCTTGCAAAATGTCTCTTTCTAGCCTATATTCTTCCATTCACTTCAACTTGGCTGGAATATTATGTACCAGATGGTTCTTGTTAAATACACTTCAGAAAGCCTTTGCATCTACTGTGATGTTTTTCCTCCTGCATGTTAAACATTATTTTGGTCCCCTGCATAATGTTCCTTTGTAAGCAGTCCTATGATCACTGCTTCAGGGTATTTAGGGATTTGCACAAAAATGTCACATTCACTTACCAGTCTGGCCAGGTCTTTTCATTTATCTTGATGCCTTTCTCTTTCTATTTGAGGATGGTTTCTGAGATCTTCTCCAGAAAAAAGGGGAAGAGTTTACCTGAGCAAAGTCACACCTCATCTGACTTCACACTTCAACTTGATTTCTGCTCTCTTGTCAAGCTTAAATGTCAAGAAGACGTTTCATGACTCTTCTTTATTGTTCTTTTATTGCTTCCTATATTGCTTCTATGTCCACCAAGTCAAAAACCTTTCTCCTAGTCTGCCAAAGTCACGTAAAGAAGCGAGAGCCAAAAACTGTAGAACATTCCTGCTGGCTCTTCACTGCAGGAGATAACGTATTGTAATGCAGATTTTCCACAGATCTCTGTAGGATCTTGCAGGTTCCGTAAATGCCTCATGTCAAACATTACAATAAAACTATATTTTTCCAGTTGTCTTCGTTGTAAAATAATTTCCTGTATTCCAAAGAAGTTGATCTATTCTGCTATATGGAGCATGCTCCAAGAAAGAGATTGAATTCCACCCTCTACCTACAGCTGACTGAAGCCAAGAGCTTCTTTAGGTCTAATTCAACAATTCCTTTGTAAAGACTTTCATAGAACCCTGACAGTAGACTTATGAACCTAGTTCTTGTGGTCCTTTTTTGTAAATGAATTCATACTACTCTTGCAGTGTCTGAGTCTGGTGGCATCCTTCCATTGTTCAAGAACTCTTGTTGGCAACATAGCACTCCGGTTCTCCAAAGCTCAGTAAACTTGTAAAGCATAACCATAATTTCTTGGTACTTCATTAATTTTCAAACTCTTAGTAGCCTTTTCAGTTCCACCTGTTCTGATTTCAGCAATATCCTTGTGTGATGAAGAATCATCTTCTAGGTAGCTTAATTCTCTTATATATTCTTTATAAATTCATAGATTATAAGGCCAGAAGGGATCATTGTGATCATCTAGTCTAAACTAGATATCACAGGCCATAGGATTTCCCTGAATTAATTCCTGTTTGAACTAGAGCAAATCTTTCAGAAAGCCATACAACCTTAATTTAAAAATTCTAGTGATAGAGAATCCACTACAATCCTAGATAAACTGTTCCAATGATTAATTACTCTCACTGTTGTAAATTTACAACTTATTTCAAGTCTGACTTTATCTAGCTTCAACTTCCAACCATTGGATCTTGATATACCTTTGTCTTCTAGACCAAAGAGCCCTCTCCATTGTCAAATTTCTGTTCCCTACATAGGTACTTATAGACTGTGATCAAGTCACACCCTAACTTACTCCTTGATAAACTAAACAGATTGGCCTCCCTGAGTCTTTCACTATAAGGCATGTTTTCCAATGCTTTACTCATTCTCATGGCGGTTCTCTGCACCCTCTGCAATATTTTTACATCCTTCTTGAAGTGTGGATACCAGAATTGGACACATTATTCCTACAGAAGACACAGTAGTGCCAAATACAGAGTTAATATAATCTCTCTACTCCTACTCGATATTTTACAGCTCAGTTTCTGTTCAAATCCCTCCTTCAACATTGCCTGTAAGAAGAGAATAAATAGCTAATAAGAAAAACAAGTTTCAAGTTACTGATATTTCCATGGGTTCTCAGTAGGTCCCTTCTCCCTGCTGGTCTGTTAGATGCAAATATAACCCACCCTCCTTGGTGTGGTATTCTGTCCCATCTAGGGGCACTGAGACATGAGTGAGAGAGAAATGAATTAATGAGTCTGCTCTACAGAGGTATCTAACAGCCAGTTGGCTTTTGGCTCACGTAGTAGAGACTCATGCACTAAGCTCCAGAGATCCCATGTTCCATTCCACCTGTCGATGACCGGAGTCTGCTGGCATTACACAAGCTCTACAGGGCAGGGTCCATCTTAATTTTGTGTCTTATAGTGAACTAAGCATACTGTTGGTGCTAAAAGAAATGATAGAAACACTCAACATCTTTATTAAGAAAAATTTCTCATTGTCTTTATTTACTTTAGTATTTTTCATATTTGTCCATATATAACTTTGGATTTATCCTAGCTACTCTGTGCATAGTTTTCTGCAAGACTGTATAATATCCTTAATCACAGATTTGATACGGAGTTTGTCTTTAACAACGAACATAAAACGCAAAGCTTTGACGTGTATTTGCTATATTATGTCCTTGTTTCACAGTAAGATTTCTGGATCCACTCTATTCCAGTACACTTGGAGAGATTTAAGATCAAACTCGGAAGGTGCTGAGCACTCTCAATCCAATCCAGCAAAGCACTCGCATAACTTTAAGCACCTGATTAAGCATGTGTGTGAGTCCACTGAAACTAAAGTTAAGCATGTGCCTACAACCTTTGCTGGAATGGGCTAAGAGCACTCAGCACTTTGCAGGATTGAGCCCTTACTGTATTTTGACACAAGCATTTAAAATGACACAAGCATTTAAAAATCAATTTATATTAGTTTGGTTTCCAGTTATTTTTCCTCATGCTATAGATGCCTGCTTTCATACGAGTTAAAAAGGAATTCAAGAAATGTTGGAGGATCCCATTCCCATTTCTTTTTCCATTTTCCATTGTAAATTAAAGCTCATATTCCATTTACTCTGGTTTATATCACTATAAATCACTTTCTCCAAAGTCGCAAATCCCATTGAAAGGAATATAATTTCAGCTGGCCACCTGCAGGGGTCAGGAAGGATTTTCTTCCAATGTATTCTGCAGCTTTTTTTAATTGTTTCCTTCCTCTGAAATACCAGGAACAGCCACAGCTGGAGATAGGGCATTGGGCAGGGGTTTCTTGCTCACCTGCTCAGAGGCTAAATGATCACCATATGTGGGGTCGGGAAGGAATTTTTTATCACAGGTCAGATACGGGGAGGGGAGGGCTTTGCCTTCCTCTGCAGTGTGTGGGTGCCGATCACCTGCCAGGATTATCTGGGTATATCTCAATCTTTTCCCTGCCATTGCAAAGGCCTTGGGCAATTGTGGTACACCTCGGTCTCACCTATTCTTTCTTGGCTGCACATAATAGTCTAGTCTCTTATGGGCTGTGATACTTTGATCTAATCTCGGTTGTTGAGTTTAGTGAACAGGTGCTAGGTGGCAGTGATGGCAGCCTGGGGCACACAGGAGGCCAGACCAGATGGTCTGGTGTTCCCTTTTGGCCTTAAACTCTGATTAATGATTAAGCCCAGATATGGTCCAGAGGTCCAACTGAGCTGTTTACAATGGCCTAGAAAATTGGGAAATCTTGTTCAGTAAAAAATAAATGAGACCTAAAAAAAAAAAAATAATAAATCAGTATTAAATACACGGAACAGTCAAGATTTAAATGGAAGTAAAACTCTTAAACTTGCATGCCACTGAAGCAGGCAGAAGGAGGCTGAGACCCCTGCCTTTCATGCTGCAAATACCTTTGACGTCACAGCGGCCAGAAGTTCACTCTTTGACTTGACGTGAGCTTTGACTCAATAACAGATATAGCATATTTGTATATTCATATACTTCAGGCCCACCTGTGTCCTCTGCCTTTATACCTAGCCATAAAGAAGCAGAATCAATGTTGTGTGCACAGCTTTCATTTTGTCATTTCCTGCCTTCTGAGTACTTAACCACCCCAACCGTAATGTTTTCTAAATATGGTTTCATTAAATGAAATTTCATAGGCTTTTCAATCAAGTGTACAAGCTAGAAAAAGAGAAATTCCATAACATGGAAGTATTTGGCTTGACATCATCAGAATCTTCTACCCTAAGTCCTTTTCTGTGCACTTTGGTAGGTGCACAGGACGGAGACTCTCAAGTTCAACCCTTACCAGTTATGCATTTGTTGAGGTAAGAATTCCTGCATAGCCCTTCCTCCTTTACAGGACAGCCAAGCAGGTACAGTGCAAAATTCTCCAACTGCACATTTTACAAGCTAGTGAGACCATCACACATGAAACGCACCTCCATGCACAGAGTTTTTAAACCTTTAATGAGCCAACTCTTTTCAAATCAAAAATCAGTTTTCACAAGAACACTGGAAGACACTTCTTAATTAGAGCTATTTTCATGCCAAATTTCATCTATCAACCCCTTTGCTCTTTAGGCAATAGACTTACGACAAAGAAAGTCAAAAGGACAATTTTTAAACAACGAGAACATGTACCCACTCACCCGCTAGGGCTTGTTTACACAAGTTTTGTTTTTTTGTTTTTTTTAAACACTAGAGCAGCTACACCAATGCAGCTGCACTGGTGCAAACCCCTAGTGCAGCTCTCTCCACCAGCATCAGAAATTATTTTGTACTGGCACAGTCTACCACAGGGCAAGACACACCAAACAAATTCTTAGTGTAGACAAGTACTCAATCACAGGGGAAAGGAGAAAAAGAAACTAAAAATTCTACTGACAAGAGGCTAAAGTTTCCAAAAGTTATAAACAGAGGGTTCAAACAGAACATTTCTGCAACAGTTGCTATGGAGGGAAGGCTATTCCTATAGTTATAATATGATAGTGCTTTATTATATCTTAGAAAAAGGGACTACTACACATGTGGACCCTTTCTCAAACACGTCTCTTTGTGTGCTTGAAGGGTAATCAGAAAATTGCCCAAGATCTCATTCTTTGCTTCCTAAGCTGATTCTGTTCTCTCTAGAGCAATTTGATTTGGACACTTCACTGCACAAAAACCTAATAATCAACAGAGCAAGACAGCTGCAAAAATTGGTAGCCAATATAGCCGCCTTGTGAAACACTTGTAGTGTAAGCTCCATGGATCTGCTGTTTGTGAAGTTTATAGAGACAAATGATTTCTTTCCGCACACCAATATAAGAAGAGTTCTGAGTAGTGAAGAGTTCATGCTAAAGATCATTGTACTCCATACATAAAATTACCAAAAATATGGACGAGACATAAATGTGATTAATATGGAGTTGGGGCTATCTGTATAAAACCACATAAAAGATAAGGTATGGCATATAATAAAAATGAGTATGACCCAGCATAGTACTGCTGTTTTGTATGCTGTGCCCCACCAGGAATGAGGCAACAACAGGGAGGTATTGTTTCTATAGGTAACAAAAGCCACCAAGTGCACATCGCAGATCAAAGCAAGAATGACACCAAGGTGTGTCTTCATGGCAAGGAAGATGACAATCCTCTATTACAAAATAAGTAATAGTGCTTTAAACATTCGAGTAGTGTGCACACACACATACACTTTACAGTTATTTAATACTCAGAACACCCCTATGAGTATAATGATCCTCATTTTACACATGGGGAAACTGGCATACAGAAGAGAAGTGATTTACCCAAGGTTATACACAAATCAGTGAAATGGAATGCAAAAAGTTCCCAGCTCCATGTCCTGTGGTTACTCCACAAAACTACTTTGCCTCTTCTCTCACATTACACTGCATATGTCCACATTCAATTACACATAGATAATCTAATCTATACGCACAGAGAAATCTATATACAACACAACCATATTCAAAATACTTACAGATTGAAGTAATTTATCCTTCACCATGACATTTACTATATATTGTTCCTATACTAACATTTAACTTGCACATTTTACCAAAACAACAACAGTAGACATGTGATAGCCGCCCTCTTGCTCACACTGGGGATTGAAGCAGGGACCTGCAAAGCCCAAAAGTATGAATGGCCAAAGGCACAAATAGGACCTGCAATACATTCACCAGTAGAGCTGCACAGCAATTTGTTTTTAACAAATAGCTTATTCACCCAAAAAATGCAGTTTGGGGCCAACAGGAACTATTTGTGAATTCAGAAGTGTGAACAAATTTTTTTTTTTTTTTTGCAGAAACAAAGTCAAAATATTTTGACATTTTCAAAACAAAACATTTTGACTTTCAGAACAACATTTTGTTGAGAAGTTTAGCTAGATTTAGTTCTACAAAAAAGAAGAAGTAAATACACCTTAAAAACAAACAAAAGAAATAATTTGAGTTGAACAAAACACTTAATTTGACCTGAAATGATTTTTGTTGTTGTTTTGATGAGAAACATTTCCATTTTATGTCAACCTGAACAAAATATTTTTTTTGGTTCAGACACCAAACCAAAAAAATTAATTATTCACTCAGCTCTGTTCACCAGTGACTTACAGATGGACTTTCAACATATCGTCAGCTAACTTTTTGAAAACATTTTTTTAAACTGAAGAAAGTTCATTTTAAACCAAGTTCCCTCCTGCCTGCCCACTCAGGGCTGTAGGGGAAGACCATAGTATAGGTGACAGTTATGTAACCACACTGAAAGAGAAAGAACTTGCAAAGACAGGCCCATGTTCTAGTGAACGTGGAAAACTTGTGATACAGGAGATATTGGATGCTGTTACTGTAGTGAACCTGAGTGCAACCTGTGACAACCATTCAAGCCATAAGTATCTTTGTACTGATGTATACAACTGGTGGTTTTCACTATACACAACCCCCTTCCCCCTGCCCCATTTCTTCATATATAGTACTATGAACCAAATTCTGTGCTACTTACTTGAATAAAAAAATCCCACTGACATCAACTTTGCTTCAGTTTTTACTCAAGCATAGCATTTGACGCATTAATATTGGATTAGTTAACAGGATTCTCTACATTCAGCAATGTGAATGGATCTTCTGATATCTCTTAAGAGAATCGAGTGCTTTTCACCCTTGATTGTAAATTCTTAAGGGTGAGGAACCTAAAATATATAGGTTAACATGCAGGACCTTCTAGGAAAACTTCGTAATGCTTTATAATCGTATTGATTATATTAACTGCTGTTTATTCTGCATAAAATTGCACTGCTTAATAAAATTAGAACATATAAACAAAACAACTTGCCTGCAACTCTAAATCATTTCTGTTTCAATTATTTTAGACAAGTAATACATATAGCACTTATTTTCTGTTCTAGACTTATCTCTACACTGAAATGCTTTGACTACAAGATGAACAAAACTGGGAGTAGGCTCTTTTCTTGTCCTAATTTTGTTGATACTGGAAATAAATGCTGGATTATGGCTGTACTTGGCCTCTTACAAAGGCTCTCTAGATTAAGAATCTAAAAATATGTTGCATTGATTGATATACTGTAGTTTGGCATTGTTACAGTACATACTAATGCCCTCTATATAGAGATTACTAACAAAATTGCTTGTATATGATATCAATAAAAAACTGTACTGAGTGATTTGAAAAGAAGCCTATATGAAATAAGTTATTT
The DNA here is from genome assembly GCF_003597395.2 of Chelonoidis abingdonii. Taxonomy (NCBI): domain Eukaryota; kingdom Metazoa; phylum Chordata; order Testudines; family Testudinidae; genus Chelonoidis; species Chelonoidis abingdonii. The sequence continues at coordinate 14,474,552 of NC_133776.1, forward strand.
TTTTAACAAGACATTCAGAATAAGATCTGAATTCTCTGTTTTCTTTCCTTACTAATGATTTGCTCTCTTTAGATGAACGTAAGAATGGACGTACTGGGTCAGACCAAAGGTCCATCTACCCAGTATCCTATCTTCCGACAGTGGCCAATGAACAAAACAGGCAATCATCAAGTGATCCATCCCCTGTTGCCCATTCTCAGCTTCTGGCAAACAGAGGCTAGGGACACCTTCCCTACCCATCCTGGCTAATAGCCATTGATGGACCTGTAAAAGCAGCAAAGAGTCCTGTGGCACCTTATAGATTATCAGATGTATTGGAGCATGAGCTTTTGTGGGTGAATATCCACTTTGTCAGATGCATGGACCTGTCCTCCATGAACTTGTCTAGTTCTTTTTTTAACCGTGTTATAGTCTCGGCCTTCACAACATCCTCTAGTAAGAAGTTCCACAGGTTGACTGTGCAGTGTGTAAAAAAATATTTCCTTGTTTGTTTTAAACCCGCTGCCTAATAATTTCATTTGGTGACCCCTAGTTCTTGTGTTATGAGAAGGAGTAAATAACACTTCCTTATCTACTTTCTCCACACAAGTCATAGACCTCAATCATATCCCCCTTAGTCGTCTCTTTTCCAAACTGAAAAGTCCCAGTCGTATTTATCTTTCCTCATACAGAAGCCATTCCATACCCCTAATAATTGTTGTTGCCCTTTTCTGAACCTTTTCCAATTCCAATACACTTTTTTGAGAGGGCAACCACATCTGCACGCAGTATTCAAGATGTGGATGTACCATGGATTTATAGAGAGGCAATATGATATTTTCGGTTTTATCTATCCCTTTCTTAATGATTCCCAACATTTTGTTAGTTTTTTTCACTGCTGCTGCACAGAGTGGATGTTTACAGAGAACTATCCACAATGACTCTAAGACCTCTTTCTTGAGTGGTAACAGCTCATTTAGACCCCATCATTTTATATGGCTCAACTATAGCATTGTCAGTAAAGTTCAAGTCAGACAACGTCCTCAGTGATGTTCTCGTTTGCTGTATTTGCCAATCCCATAGCAATTCTTAATTATGGTCCTAAACCTGAACTCTGATTCACATAGTGAGACTATACCTTGATAGAGTCTGACTAAAGTCAATGGGGTGATACCTAGGTGCAGGGAATTCAACCAGTACAGACCACATTGCATGATCAGAGCCTAAATTGGAATCAATGAACTACCCACATGAGCATGGATTACCTGAGTGAATGAAGATTGAAGGGTTGGGGCCTTGGACAGGAAGAAAGAGTTTGGATAGATTTATATCTTTGCATGCCTTATGAAAACAGGGTTTTCTAGATGATTTTAATAGTTATTTTAAAAACCTAAGAGACATTGGCCTTTGTGGAAATTTTCTAATATATCACTGATAAAAGTCACATAGCACTAATGATCTTCACGCTTCTGAATTTTTTTAAAAATCTTTCAGAGCCTCATAAGGGATCAGAGAACAATTCAGTTCCTCCAAGTGTCTTACGCTTTGGTTGGTTGGTTTTTTGTTGTTGTTGTTTTTTTAACAGGGAAGTGCAACGGATATTTGCAATGCAGATTGCCTGTTACATTCCAAAATTTTAATGAATTCAAGACAGTACCTTAGACCCAGCTACAAGAGAGAAGTCATGCTAAGTTAAAAATGTTATGTTTCCGAGTAGCTTGAATCATCTTCTATTTGCATTATGCAGATAACAGTGTCAGAATAATGAATTTCCAGTTTTGTCTGACATCTAATATGCCCTGCAACAACAAGAAAGAGACAACCAATTTTTCGAAGTTTGCTGACTTCTTGTTATTGGTGAGCAAATTTAGCAGCAACCCTCCTTTCGATACAGAGAATTTAAGTCGTTAAAGTATTTCCACATTTTGATACAGAAACTCTGTTGGAACAAACAGGTCACACAACCCATCAAGAAGTCTTCTGTATTCTCAAAAGAGCCTTTAAGTATTTCCCGATTCTTTAAGAAAAATAAAAAATCGGTGCCTTTGCTTTCACAAAGCTTTGTCCCGTTATGTTATTTCCAACACTTCTTTGAATACACATGTATGTGTACTACCTGATGCTCATGCAAGGACAGGTCGAAATGCCCCTGCCTTTCTAAAAAATGTGTTTTAAAAGACCAAAATAAGCCAAATACTGCGTTAAAGCCAAATACTGCGTTCTTTCCTCAGGCAAAACTCCCAGCAAAGTCAGTGGGAGTTTTGCCTGAGTAAGGACCGGAGGTTTTATTATTCATCCCTCGGGTTCAAAGACGATTTCTTTAAAACACTGCTGAGCTCGCCACAGCTTCATTCGGAGCCAAATTTCCCCCGCTTGGAAGGAGCCTGCCCGGTCCAACACGCCAGGACTTCTCTGGTCAGTTTCTCTCTGGCTCTCCCACAAACACAGGCGTGACTTGTTACACAATGAGTGGCACTCTAGCTAGCCCTGGCCGATTGCACTGCCGTGGGGGGGCTTCTCTTGTGCTACACGTCCACACCGAATTGCCACAACAAGCGATGACCGAGTGAGGAGCGAGGACCCTCACTGATCTCTAAGCACACCCCACCGAGCCCTTTGGCCACCCCCGGTCAGGAAATGGCTCCAGCTGGCAGGCTGCTGCAGCTGCTCTGGACCAAGCCTCAGCTGAGTGTCAGATGCTTCCTCTCCTCACCCCGCTTGGAACAGCCCATGACACCGCGACTTGGAAGGGAGGCGAGCCCGAGCGGCGAGCTCCGGCGGGGGAGGAGGGCGAGAACTCGGGCGCAGCGCGCTTGCAGCTGGGCACAGCTGGAGCAGCGGCAGCAGCAGCGCCCTACTCGCCTGCAGACTGCACCCGGCGGGGGACGTTCGCCCAGGCGCTCCTACCGGGGGTCGCCTCGGGAGTTGGCAAACTTGCCCCTGCCCTGTGCAATTCATCTCCGCGTGTCCCATTACCTTGGAGAGGAGCGAGCCCGGGCGCGGCGCGGCGCGGCTGCACTGAGCTGGCTGGGCAGGGAGGGTTTTCAGCAGCCGTAAAGCGGAGAGAGCCCTTTCCCTTCCCTGAGCGGCTGTGTGTGCTTGTTACAAGAGATCAGCCGGCTTGGCAGCCCCAGCGAGGACCAGGGCCAGAGCCAGAGGGAAAGAGAGCAGCTGAGTCACGGCCAGGGAGACATGTCTGCACAGAGAGGAACAGGGTTTAAAGGGCAGGAGGCGAGGGGCTGTGGCGGGGGGTGGATTCCTGCAGAACAGAACTAAAGGGCAGCAGTAAAGAAAAATCAGAGCCCAGCCCCATGGAAAAGCAGAAGAGGCTCTACGCTGCCCCATCCTTGCTCTCCAGATGGTCGCTGCTCTACATTTAAACACCCTTTCGTCAACATGAAGCCAAAGAGGTGTTCTGTGTCCTGCTGCCATCATTCAGGGATTTTATCCTCAGGGGGCTCTGGCAAGTAGGAAAGGGTCATCCTACAGGGAGAAGGCAGGATAGGGTAGCTTAAGGGCATTGTCTACACTACAAAAGGATGTTGACCTTGGTTACATCACCATACAGTCACCACAATAATTAAATGGCTTTTGCGTCTCCACAGAAGTGAAAGTGAGCTAATACGAGCCTGTGCTCTGTACCGGTAAGAACCCGCATCGGCCCATACCCAGCCCACATTAAAGCGGGGGGGGCAGCAATGTTAAAGCACTGCCATGGCAAAGGACCCTGCAGTGCTTTAATGTCCCGGCCCCATTGCCCCACCCCCACCGCCTCTGAAGGGCAGGAGGGGGCAAAGGGTGCAGTTGCCCTGGGGGCGGAGATTTAAAAGGGCTAGTGCAGCAGCAGCATCCGGAGCCCCAGGCCCTTTAAATCAACACGGGAGCCCCAGGCGGTGCGGGCCAGGGGGCCTGGAAGGGCTAGGTAAGGGATGCCCCCAGCCCCGCCCCTTGCAGGGCCAGAGGACCCAGCCCCCCCTAGCCCATACCGGTAAATGTCCTAACTTACTTTCACCCCTGGTTTCCACGCTATGCTCCTAGTGTCAGCAGTGTGCATCCTTAGCAGGAGCGCTTATACCTATTGTACTGTCAATGTGAGGTATCGCAGGATGGCTCCTGAGAGCCAGCAATAGTCAATATAAAGCAATGCGCTGTCTGACACTAAGGGCTTCGCTACACTGGAGAGTTGCAGCACTGGTGAAGGGGTTAAAGCGCTGCAACTCACTCTGTGTACACACTTACAAAGCCCAGCCAGCGCTGTAACTCCCTGGCTGCAGCGCTGGCTGTACACCTGATCTGATTGGGGTGTAGCGATTCCAGCGCTGGTGATGCAGCGCTGCTCATCGGGTGTGGAACAAACTCAAAGCGCTGTTTATTGCCTCCAGGGTATTAGTGAGTATCCAAATTCCTGGTCTACAACAAACCGAGTAATGGCTGAGACGGGCTCTAAAACAAACACAGCTGCTCTTTGCTCAGCGGCAGCGAGCCGCTGGCAGGGAATTGCTTTGGAAAGTATCACAGCTGTTTGAGGGAGAGGGCGACTTGTTCGGGTGAGGCATGTCTTATGTCGTACTGAAGGTCTATTGTAGGAGTGCATACTTTGCAAATTAGTGAATAGAGATGGGTCGGGGGAAGGTCAAAACTTTTAAATATGAACGTTTTAAAAATGACTGTTGTGATCTCCTTAGTCCTTAGAAACTTCGCAATGGCAGTGGAGCTGGAACCAGCTCGAGTTTGTTGAGGAGAGAAACGGCACAATGGGGTTTGACGGGGAGGGGAGTCCGTGGATAAGCTGCTTATCTGGTCTGAAGCTTTTGCATTTAAGCGTGATTGAGAGGGGGGGGTGAAATGGCCAGAATTTGAAGCAGGGCTTACTCCAAAATATCCACTCCTGTTCCCCACCGCTCCTCTCGTCACCTCTCCACCCACCCCCTCTTTGAAAAGCACGTTGCAGCGCAACTTGAACGCTGGGAGTACTGCCCACAATCCCATCCCAACAGTCGCTGCAAATGTGCCACTGCCGCGGTGAGTAGCTGTCAGTGTGGACCACACTGCAGCGCTGTCCTACACAGTGTGACGACCACAGCTGAACTCCACGCGCTGCAGATTTCCAAGTGTAGCCATAGCCCTAGTCAACCTACTAACATCAAGAATTGTCTTGCTAGGCACTCTCCAGGGAGTGGAGATCTTAAGTGTTTGTGTAGCAGCAGTGGTAGCAGGAGCGAAATTTAAATGTAACACTTACATAGGTCGACGTAAACCTGTTCTTGCATCCATTTATTCGGGCCTAACTCATTTGGCCGAGACCACAAGAAAGTCTGGGCCTGAGCAGATTGACCAGTTTAATGATTGTCTACTCTAGTGCCCTAGCAATAGACTCTTCCTCCCAGCTGAGCGTGGCTTTATTTTGTCTAGAACTGCCTAAGCTCTATGCCCAAGCACTCTTCTGCCAGTGTATGATGGTGGGTAACCACACACCAGGTGCCGGTCGTCTGCCCTCTGATTGGCCAGGCAAGACCACTTAATAAAGGAGTGCTGCTAAGCTTGCTAAGAGCGCAACGTTGGCTTGCTCTTGCAGTAGAGGCTTCATGCCAGCCTCAGAGCAAGAGCAGCTTTTAGGAACTGCGGGCCCAATTCAAATTTACCTGGTAGTTGGTCGGGTTCTTCTGGCTTGGTGAGGGGAGGTGTCCTTCACTCGGCTCTCGTGCTTCTGTGGTCATTTTTGGCAGTGGGGATCCACGGAAGACCCAGAACAAAGAAGGACAACCCCTTCCCCCCCCGGCCAAAGTGCACAAGACGTCAGAGCACCGCGGTGAGTAAAAAAAAAATAAGAAGAGCCATAAGGCATGGGGCCAACAATTCCAGGGAATCGTCCTAAAGCCAGCCCTGCTCCAGAGGTCCCCAGTTTGATCCTGCCCACCAACAACCAGGGGTCTGTTGGTGTTACATATGCACTAGGAGGAGTTTTGAACATAGCTATCCTTCAAGCCCTTTCTAATGTAGAAAAGGCTTAAGGGAAGGAGACTAAGCTCTACCAGTGTAAGGCAATTTTATATCGGTATAACTGTGTCCACACTAGTATAACTACTTTGTATAAAAACCCACCGCTGAAATAGTTATATCAGTAAAAAACTATGTAAACCACACTTAAGTTTAAAATCATGAGTCAGGAGCCAAATCATCTGGTTGGGGTCCTGTTTCTTAACAATCTGGTTTCTGAGCCTAAAAGCTGAGGCTTTAAGAAAAACAGTAAATATTGTGAGATTTATGATAAAATTACCAGAGTTGGCAACAGTGACAGTTGGCCACAATCTGCAGCGGAAATTCTGACCATTTGTCTAACTACAGTTATGTCTTTGAATGTGGTTGTTCAATAAAAAGTGAGCTTGCCCATATTTGGGGGCTGAGTTCTCATTTTCTCAGGCACATTAAAATGAAATAATACTGCTGCTGCAATTGCCTCTCTGCATTCTGTTTGCTGTTTTGGATAATTGGGCCAGGTTTTCCCATTTTTATGCTCTAGTTTTTAGAGTGTCTGACTCTCACTTGGGCTTCTGTGTTTAGTTTTGCCCATACTTCACTATAAATTAAAATGTCATTGGTACCACCAGTCTGAAGCTACGAGTCTCAGCTGAGGTTATATAATTATTTCTTTCAAAAGTAAGTGAAAATTCTAATACCCAAACAATATTACAGACAGCATCCATCTGGTTTGAAATCTCCACCGAAATACAGACCAGCCCTAGTTTAGGCTGCTGTTGATGTGGAGCACTCCTTTTGGCTGTGTCTGCAAATAGGTTTAATTCCAGGTTCCACTTCAAGCCAGTGGAGAATAACCTGATAAATCCGGAAAGCATCTACACTTAGCCCATTCACTTGTACCTGCATCACGTGCTGATAGTGTGCAGGCATCTCAGTCCTGTTGCTCTGCTTAGTCCCTCCTTTCATCCCCTCTCCTCTGACTGATGGCTCTGTCCTACTGCTGTGCTCCACCTCTTTCCTGTTTGTATCAGTTCTCTTTGTCCCATTCCCCATCAGACCTCTAGTCATGTCCCATCTGACTGGCAGCTCCATGCTATTATGCCTTTTTCCAGCTTGAAAGCTTGTCTGTCTCACCCATAGAAGTTGGTCCAATAAAAGATAATTACCACCCCAACTTGTCTCTCTACTATCCTGCGGTAGACAGGGCTACAACTACACTGCATACATTTTTCCCCACTCAGTCCACTCTCAGCCTCCTTGCGCTGCAACCAGGATGCCTGACTCCTTTTCTTGCCCAACTAGTATGTCTGCTTGTGCTGTGACTGGAGAAGGATTTTTCCCAGCCTCATGGGCCAGGTTCATGAAAGGCATGTTTAGTTCATATACGTCTATCAAATAAGTGATACTCACATTTCTACTTTAGTAGTGCAGAAGCCCCACAGATAACTGAGGACATATATCTTCTCTATATGTATAGAGAAGATATTTTGTGGTGTACATGTAGAGTAAGTAATTTAGGGAACCACTAAGGATCAGCCATTTGGAAGGGGGTGGGATGAGGTGGACTCATGGAGGTTTAGCTAGTAATCCTAGATTCCTGAGTTTTCTTCACAATTATATATAAATATGTAGGTTAAACAATTAGAAACGGTATTCTGCAAACTCTTAAATTGAGCATGTATCAAAACTAATTAATTAATTCCATAGCAACAGAGGACAGTTTCCCAATGCACATCATGGATTATGTATAGAGTTATAATTGTCTGATGTGCAGTAATTAGATGGCTTTGCTGAACCCCTTTAACATCAGTAGATAACTTTGATCTTGAATCCAATCACATTATAATACTGCCCACTTGTAAAAAAGGAGCTTCCTGAAGGTAATTAATATTTCATTCTGACTGGGAGCATTTTACTATTCCTTCTGTCCTAAAGCTGCAGTTTGTCTTGGATTCCGTGTTGCTAATGTAGAGGTTACAGAGCTCAGCAGCCCTTAGCAAAGGTGGAGAAAATCTGTTAAATTTCACTGCCTAAAAGTCAGGGTTAAGGGACTATTGTTTACACCAAGAGAAGAGAACGGGAATCAGGAAGCCTTTCCTAGAAGAGTGGTTATGACATCCCCATCCCCACTGAAAAACAAAAAAGTAGGAAATTGTTTTCTCGACCAGAGGAGAAAAGTGCTACCACCAAAACCTCCACACCTCTGACTTGTATAAGAGCAGAGCAGTTCTGAATTTCAACCTGTCTAAGGAAAGTAGCTTCTGCTTTTCGAGTATTGCAATTGCAGTGTCTGAGAAGACGGGAACAGCTACGAAAGGGATTTCAGAATAGTCCAGAGAGCAGCAACACAGTTAGTCACACTGAGGAGCAGAAGAGAGGGAGAAGCTAATTTACAAAATTAGTCAAAAAAGCAACAGGAAAGGTACCCTGAAGAAAAACAATGTGATGGCATTGTAACCTGGAGCCTGCCTCTCTCCTCAAAGTCCTGCATTTTGTGGACAGGACATTGAAAGAGCCACCATAAAGCGTTACCGCTAGGGAGCCCAAACCTACAAGCATTTGAATACATTAATAACTTTACTCATGTGCATAGTCCCATGGGCCATTAATCTGTCCCTTACTGCTTTAACAATAATAATTCAAAACAGTATTTCCTTAAAATCTGTCCTCTTCTCTCACTAAAATCCTTGCCTATGACTTGTTTGTAGTAGTCAAGGTGGAAACAAAAAAAAGATCATCTCTTCTCTAGCCTTCTGCTAAGTCATCCTGCCTCCCCTCAGCCTGCCATTGGATATCACTGTGACATTGCATCCCATAATGCTTTATGAATGTATATATGACATAACTGGAATATGTTTTATGTTACTGTAAGCCGGTCGTACTGGAGTATGTCCCCCTCAGGTGCAGCAGGAAGCCAGGGCGCCTCCTTAGGCACAGCAGTCAGCGACGTTGCGCTGCCTCGTCAGGTCTAGGGGCTCAAGAAACCAGTAATAGGGGCAAGCCCCGGGCAGAGCGCCTAAGCCCGGCCTTGGGGCGGGGCCGGCAGCAAACCGTTCAGGCTCAGCTCAGGGCTGAGCAAATACAGTCTATGAGCCCTGGCCCTTGGGCAGGGCGGGGCAGCAAACAGTTCAGGCTCAGCTCCTAGTGTCAGGGGCTGAGCAAACACAGTCTATGAGAAGGCCTCCTCAGGCCAGAGAGAGAGAGAGCAGGGAAAACGGCTCAGGCGTAGGCTCAGCACCATCAGTCCAAGGGGGGTGGTTCTGTGATCCAACCCGTTGTCAATCCCACTTTGCATCCTTCACTTGCTTCTTCTCACCTTCAACCTCAAGTTCAACATCCTTACCTTCAAGATCCTGTACAACTTTGCCCCACCCTAAGCCTCTGCCCTTACCTTCTGCAGGCCAGCAGCAAAGTCTGGATCTTTTTTCGAGTCCCAGTCCAGTGCTCTATCCCTAGCTTTTTATAAAACAGATGCTCTAGGAATTGTTTTGTTCTATGGCCTGTGTAACTCAGGAGGTCAGACTAGATGGACCCAATGGTCCCTTTTGGCCCTAGAATCTATGAATCAGGCCACACTGCCAATACTGAGCATCACATTTCATTATGTAGTCACAAAGAACCAACCCTTTCTGGAATTCTCTGTCCACGTTGTATCTGAGGTCCCATATCATTTAGCATCTATGTCCCTTCTTCTACTTCTCTACCTGTAGCAACAACACATGTGAGGCAGTGTCGCTCAATGTCTAAAACTTTATTACTCAGATTAAAAAGACAACACTTGTTTGGCTACCTAAAAAACTCTGTATGTTACTGTTTTAATGACCCATCCTCCCCACAGTCATTCTTACATGGTACCTGCCAGATTCTATCAGGATGAGAGAAACATATATTCTGCTTCCCACAGTACTCAGGTATAGCCAAAGGCAAATGTCTGAGTTCATTGGCAAGGAAAATAAACCATTTTGGCTTGTGACTCAGGATCACAGTCTCCAGAGATGATTCTCACACAAAAAAAAAGTGATGCCTCAGCATCCAGAATCATGAAACTAGGGTCTGAAGAAGAGAGCTGCAGGTGAGATTACATTTGCAAATTTAAAAACAACGTTCAGGACAATGAAATGTAATACTGCCCCTTCCCAAGAAAGCCTCTTTTGGAGGGAGGAAAAATGTGAGGTGATTAAAATGAAAAACAGCACCAGCTACCAAAATTATGGCCCCAATTCAGCAGAGCATTTATGTGCTTTAATCCATCTCCATTCAGCCAAGTCCTTAAGCATAGGCTTAAAGTCACAATGAAATCAGTTGTGCTTAAAGACTTTGCTGAACTGGGGCTTCTGTTGTGAGGTACTGTACTGGCAAGAGATCACAAATGCCAAATTACAGTCACTGCCTGCCGGTGTATTAAAGTCTATGCTAAACGGGCCTGTTTCTTTAAGGTGGAAAGTGCCTCCCAACAATACAAGCTTAAGCAATTAATTAGTTCAACACTCAGTTCAACAAAAACAAACTCTCTACTCACAGTATTGCAGGCTGAGAACGTACTGCTTTAGTCAACTGCAACAGAACAGAGTGGGGGGGAAAACTCCAACATACAAAACATAAGGAGGGGTGGAGCATGACTCCACTGCATAATACTCCAAGCAAGTTCAACCCAGTTAACCCTAGCATGATCACTTTATGACACTATGGTGGGTTCACAGGCCTTGAGATGGGCCAGCAATGATGCAGAACAGCGTAGCTCAAGCAGAGTGAACAATGTGTTCTTTGCATGCCACACTGCTGGCTAAAATGCTTTTACTGGTCATCCAGTAAAGAACGAGTTGTAGTAATCATTGTAAAAACATCATAAACATATTTTAGGAAAATGAAAACTAAAAAAAATACATAATGAAAATTTTACATTTCCTCACTAATGATTACAAAGTCTTGAGTGGGATTCTGGTAAAAAGTCCTATAAAAGCATTTACCAGATTTTCTGGTAAAAGCCTATGGCATGTGCTTTAACTTGACATTTTTTACCCCCACTTTAAATCAGGCCAAACTGTAGGGAAGCAACCTCTAGATGCTTCTAACTACTAACCTTGACCTATTAACCACAACAACAAGCTTGTGTTTGTTCTTGTTTGGTTTGCTGGTTGATTGGCTGGTTTTTTACAGCCTGATAAATGATTTATCTGCTCTATTTGTGTGGAGCAAGAGTGACATCTAATGGCTTGTGTTGTTAATTACTGATGTGTAATCTGTATTTGAGCTTTATTAGGGATAAAGGCAATAGTGTGAGTTGTAACTGAGAAACAGTTCAGCATATCTGTGGTAAATCATACTTTTCACTCCTTACAAGCGGGAAGTAACTTATGCACTTCACATACTTAGCCTCTGATGTAACAATGACCTCGTGAGCAAACCTCTGTTCTCACAGGGAACCCTCCTGACTTCAGTGGGGCTCTGTATAGGCAGGGGAGTCCTCAAGCAAAAATCTGATATCAGGATTAGGGCCTTTCTAATCCTGCACTGTTTAATTAAGCAAGCCACCCCACTGAAGTCAATGTGAGTTTTTGGTGTGCATGGAAGACAGCATCAGGCTTTTAAGCACATATGTGAAGCAGTGAAATGACAGAAACCCCAGCTGTAGAACCAAGAAACAAGATGTGATGAAAAGGCCTGAAACACCTCTGTGTGAACAATCTCTGCTTTTTACACTGCAGGAATTAACTGAAGTATGTATTTTGTCAAACCGATCTATGATTCAACAAGACATTAATGAAATGAATAGACAGACACTTAGGATGGGTGCCAAGAATGGCCGTTTTAGACCTACCAACCTTGGAAATGACCTTTTAAATAACAAACCTGGAAAAATACGTTACATACCGTTAAAAGTCAATCAAAACAGGAGTACTTGTGGCACCTTAGAGACTAACAAATTTATTTGAGCATAAGCTTTTGTGGGCTATAGCTCACTTCATCACATGCATCTGAAGAAGTGGGCTGTGGCCCACAAAAGCTTATGCTCAAATAAATTTGTTAGTCTCTAAGGTGCCACAAGTACCCCTGTTCTTTTTGCCGATACAGACTAATACGGCTGCTACTCTGAAACCTGTTAAAGTCAATGTTATCTACCAATGAAGGCCTACTGCTAAGAACAGCAGATAAGGAATTAAAACATTAAGTAAATGTACAGTATTATGTGCTAGGGCTATTTGTTAGTATTTTATACAGCACCATACACGTGGATAGCATCCGAGTTTACAGTTTATGGCCCCAACCTCATAAAATATTCATTTCTACTCAGTACATACTGATCTGTCTCTCTGTATAGGCAGGCCACCATACTCATACATCCCCATTGAAGCCAGTGGGGCTCCACACACATGCAGCATTCTGCACATGAGGTGCAGGTTGTCGGATCAGTCCTATATGGTAGGTGATTTTCACTTGGAGATGGATCACCAACCAAAAAGCAGTGCAAGATATTAAGACAATTACATTACATACCTGTTATACTTTAGACAGCAAATACTTATTTACTAAATAAAAGGTATCTATATTGGTCTATTTATATACACACATATATTTACTGAAAATGGAATGAATTTCAAATCCATGTTAAAATGCTCATTTAACTACTCGATGGAGGCTGCAATGATGGAGAGAAATTGTGTGGATTGAAGTGAATTTCAGAAATTGGCTCCAATTTTACTGGGCTCTCACTCTCAGCAAGTACACAGAGCACAGGTGGACTAACATTAGAACTAAATAGAAAAACCAATCTATATTCACCCTCATTGAGAATTGAAACCGGGATGGGTAATTTGTTCCGAGTGGGAAAGAAGCACTACAGACTTTAGTGCTGCAGGCTGTTTTGGGTCCTTATCATTTAACACAACAGGGAGTTTCTTCACATAACTGGCCCTCCAATTGTTTTTGAACAAGATGATAAATACTTGCTGCAAATGTGTCCTGCATAACAGCTTTTATTTCATCAAGCATTGCATTAGCATTTAAAATTCACCCAGGTGATGTGAACAGAAGCAAAGCTTTGCTTTAATTTAGAACTGTGCTGGGTGTTGTTGTTCTTTGGGTTGTTTTTATTTTTTAATAGTAGCAACATTTTATTTAAAAGCAGATCTGGCAAAAATAATGGAGAGCCGAGAAAGTCCCAACGACTTCAGACTCCCTTTGGTGTGTTAAAAGATGAGGACCCACAGAGCCTACAAGGTGTAATTTACTTCAGAAGAGAGTAGCTTATAACCTATGATTTTAATGATTGTCCTATAACCAATCATTTTGTCAAGTACCAAATAATGTGTGGTTAAACTAAATGTTACTCTCTTATTCTTCAGTAGGATGGCATTTTATGTAATCAGTTCAGATCAGAGAGTTTTCGCATTTTGGGGGGTTAGTGATGGGCATGAGGATTTTTTCAGGAGATATTTTAACTCAAAGGTTTCAGTCTTGGATGTATTTTTGGAATCATTTGATGCTTTCTTTTATAAATAAATGAATTAATAGATAAAAACCTTCTTTACAAACCTGGATTTGTGATAACAAATCTGTTATGGGACCGGATTCAGATCTCACATATACCAGTGTAGATCAGGAGTAACTCTGCTGAAGACAGTGGAATCACTCTGGCATAAATCAGGAATAACTCCATGGTTATGCAGTCATAAAAGAGATAAGAATCGGATTCCTGTATCTTTTATTCTCTCTTAATTCTCTTATGGCCTGATCCTCCACCATTAAAAATAATGGGGCTTTTACAACTGACTTTGATAGGATTGGGAGCCTATTAGGGTTAAAAAGGTGAAATATCTTTGTTGCCAGAATCTCCCATATAGAGCTCTTTGCCAGATTGAGGTCTAAAAGAGATGTTTGCAGTTCAAAAGACTTATTTCCCTCTCTCCTACTCACGCTGTACCAAAAGGAAGAATGGAAATATTTACAGAACAACTGCCCCTCAATAACCAGAAAAAAATCACTGCCAAAATGTGCTGTTCCACAGTTCTGCTGTTACAGTATATTCAGTATCACTGATACAATCTTCCACTGAATTCCTCTGAATGTAAAATACACACTATACTAGCAAAGGAAGCATATCTAGTAGTTAAAGCATAGAACAGCACATCAAGAGATGTGATTATGGAGGAAGGATGTTTGGTATGATTATCAATCAAATGTATTTATATGGCTTTTATTACCATAGAAAGCTGGAAAGCTTGTCTCTTTCACAAACACAAGTTGATCCAATAAAAGATATTGCCTTACTCACATTGTCTTTCTAATCAGTGCTTGACAATCTTTAATGTATTTGGGCATTTGAAATCAATGGGAGTTAGCCATCTAAATATCTTTAGAGACATGTCCCTTTATTAAACACCCATTTGAAATAGATCTGCAATATCGTGAACTAGAGCACAACAGCAAGGTCTACATGGGGCAGTTAGAGAGCAACACATTGGTGCCCTTTACAAATCACCCCCCTCTCGTTTGCTTTGCCATGATGTGTTGACAACTCCTTATTAAATCTTGTTTTTAGGAAGACGGGTTGAGTCTAAAATTGTTTGTGACTAAAGTCACAGTAAATTCTTTTCAAAATCATATTTTAAAAAACAAACAGACCAATCGCTGTCCTAATGAGTCAAAACTTTTCCTTCAAATTCATCCTGCAGAGTCATTGGAGCCAGTGCCCACCATGGTATCTCCTCATGGAGATATCTAATTAAAGGAGCCACAGGAATTAAATTACCACATGGAAAGTCAGTAGTGGAAAAATGCTATAACTTGGATGCAAAACCATCATGAGACAGACTTCTGAAGTAAGGAAGGCAAGTGAAAGTTGCGGCAAGAGGAGACAGATTTGCAAAACTTTCTGCAAGTTACAGTATGAACCACACACAGGAGGGAAGAAAATTATAGAATATCCAGGGAAGAAAATTTTTTCCTGCAACAAACCTTTGAAACCTAGAGACATGTGGACTGTCTAAACAAAAATTACAGCAATTAAAGTATTTTATCCTCTTCATCTCATCCCAGCTGTAATGACCATATACAATTCTGTGCTGTGTATTTGTTTGTCGCATTAACATGTAAGTTCTTTTGGGCAGGGCCTGCTTATTTGTTTGGCACAGACTCCCCTATTGAACAATACTGAGTGCGCACAAACAGGGCTATACTCCTAATGTTAATCCGTTCCCTGAAGCAAGCTAATTAAATCTAAAAACTGATAAAATGGTGTTACAGTTCTCACATAACTCAACAGAATCAAGGGCATTTAAATTTAACTCACTGCAGAGTCTTATGTATATAACATGGAACAGCACTTACAACGCATCATTAGAAATGTAATCGGAACATTTTATTCTAATATAATTGTTGTAGGGCCAGACTGGGAACCCATTACTGGGCAACAGTGAGTGAGCACATGGTAAGTCTCATTGATGTCAGTGGAACCACTCCTATTGTAGTGAGTCGGGGTGTGCGAATGTGTTTGTATTACAAGCTTGACGTGTTCTTGGTTCCGCTTTTATCTCTGCATCATTTATTTGCTAGAGCGCCAAATGTGCATAACAATAACACTGTGCACTCCCATAGTTCTCTCCATCCAAGGTCGCCAAAGTGCTTTGCAAACAATAACTAGTTAAGTAGATCTGCATCAGAAATAGATGTTCAGAACCTTGAGAGTGAGCCTGGGTTACCGTGACTTTGTACCTGGGGTAGTTTGTATCTCCCCTGGTTAAACGCTGCCAGGAACATTGACACTGCCCTACTTGCACCCCGATTCCAAGACTCTTAAGGGACTTTGCAAGGGTGTAGATTTGCTTAAGTACAGGGCTACCCCCACTACAATCCGTCCTACTGCAGATCTGTAACAGTGACATCCCCCACTTCTCCTCTGCCCCCACCATGTAGCCGGGTCTCTTGCAGAGATGGCATTGAGCTGCACAGAGCTAGTGCTGTACCATTTCTAGGAGCCCCAAGCACTAGGTGTATTCCCCAAGGACCCCCCAGTGCAGGGGTTTTCAATCTTTTCTGAATCACTCCCCACCTTAGGGTTAGTTTTGTTTTTTGTTTTTTAACTTGGAACCCCCTCTCCCACCCACCCCCCCAAAAAATTGAATGAATGGCATTGTGACCTGGTGCACAATGCCACTCAGTTGTAGCCTGGCTGTCGCATCATATGTCATAATGGAGGGGCAGCTGGACCAAATTTGAGTGAATGGCATTGCAATCTGGTGTTTGCCCTCCCCCCACACTGAATTATGAGGTTTGCCGTGAGACACCCCCCCCCCCGAACGTTTGACATGCCCCACGCCCCCAGTTGAGAACCTCTGGCCTAGTGCAATAAGCCTCTTGTGCCATCATTTACAACAGTTCACAGGGGTGTAAAACGCTGCCAAATCAAAATGACATGTTACATTTCCTCTGCACTGTTGTAAATAGTATCACAGAACCATGGCAAAGTGGGCTTAAAGATTTCAGAGGGAGTTAAGGGGAGTCAGCATGGACCAGGCTTAGGGTTGCCAATTCTGACTGAAGCTATTCCAGAAGATTTTTTCCTCAACAGGAAGTAAAGTTATTTTCTTAAAATATCCTATTAAAAATCTCCCGGATTGCTTTCAATAGTCACCAGGAGATAGATGCCAACTCCGGAAGACTGCAGGCCAGTTTTGGAGGGTTGGTAACCCTAACCAGGCTTGTGGCAGGTGATGACTCACTGGCACAGTGCCTTCTGCAGGTTGTTCAGGGAATTAGCTCTTTTCCAGCTCTGGAGTGCCCTCTGCCAGCTGCTGGCCTCACCTACTGCTGGCCCTGGGTCCCTCTTGGATCCCAGTGCCCTTTGCTCAGGGGTTCTGCCCACCACAGTACCCCCCTCTCTGGGTCTCCTCTCCCAGGGGAACCCCCAACCCCCTATCCCCAGCTTGGGTCAGTGGCTATTGCCAGTCATCATCTAGCCCCCGCTCACTGGGGCAGACTGCAGTCTGTAAACCACTTATCACTGGTTGAACCAGCTGCCTCTGGCTATATCTGGGCTGCCCTCTGCAGCCCCAGTACCTTTGTGGGCCCTTAACTCGGCCTGCAGTCTGGGTCTCTGCTAGGCTGGAGCTCCCCAGCTCCCTCTGCCCTTCCCCAGCACTGCTCCACCCTAGGTACCCACCTCAGCTTCCCAGGCAGCCAGGTCTCCCAGCTCAAGTCACAGCCCTTTTATAGGGTCAGCTGTGGCCTGACTGGGGTGTGGCCTCAGCTGTGGCTGCTTCCCCAATCAGCCTTTCCCCAGCCACAGACCTCTCTAGGGCTGCTTTTAACCCCTCCAGGCAGTGGGATGACTACGTGGCTACAAGGCTCTATGCCTCTCCACATCCCTGTGTAATAAGCGTTTACATGAAACAAACTTTGACACAAATAGTTATAAAATTCTTGGGGTGAAGTTTGACCTTTGATTGGTGGATGTGGCTCCCATTAACCTCAGGATGAGCCATGCACATGCATCAAAAAAAGCAGACTCTGGGACTGACATTGTTAATACAATCTGCATAATCACTTAATATATAATCTAGGGGACAATCTCAAATGTAGCGAAAGTGGATGCCACACTATTAATTTCATTAGAATTGCATCTGTTCCTATCAGATCTCAATTTGGCCCTTCACTGATCTTTTATTTTAGTTTTGCTCTCAATTAAATGATTTAATCTGTTTTTTTTAAAAAAATAAATAAACAAACAGCCTGACTCACTCATCCTAATGCAGTGCAGTGCGTTCAAGATATTATTAAATCTTGTAATTTCAAACACACTCATGTGATTACAATTTAGATGAGAATTCATGAGTTTGAGTCCCACGTTATCTCCTTCTAGTGCTTGCTCGGGAAGCACAAGCCCTTTAATACCAAACAGAATAAATAAATTGCTTCCATTCCTGAGACTGCAAGGGGGAAGTCCTGGCTGTTTTAAAGAGAATGTTCATTTTTTGTTAAATGCTGGGCTGAAGAGGGGAAGTACATGGCTGGTAACTGGAGACATACTATGTTTCCAGATGGCTAGAATGAAATTAGAAAAAGAGCTGGGATATGGAGAAGCAGAAGGGGGCCAAAAAAAGACCATGGGAGGAGTTTCTATCATCTCAGTGCTTCTGTTATCAGATGGCGATGAGGGTCATTTAGCAGTTTCATTGAGTCTCATTTCATTTTGGTGTTATCTCAGGATATTAACATTTTTATTTCATGTGGCCAACAGAGCTTTGATGGCTAACGGTGATTGAACTGGCTTTTAATCTGGTTGCTACTTTAGCGGCTAGGCTTTAAGTAGAATGAAAGATCGTTGTGGACTAATACATGCCTATAGGTGCCATCGTGTAAGGGATGTATTTTTACCAGCCTAGTTCATTTTTATATTGCGTGACAGCGCACAGAGCAAGACAACAAGTCAGCCTGGAGTGGATGGTTTTTTGAAGTGTGATGTCTCGTTGGTACAGACATTTCCAGGGATATGAAGAGCTGTCAGAAAGTGGTGAAGAAATTTAGGGATTATTAACAGAAGAGAAAGCAGGGGACTTATCAACAAGGATGTCGTTTCTAGGAAACAAGATCTATTCTCCAGGGGAAAATTACAGCTTTTTAAAGAACTGGCAGAAAAAGTAGTAAGGGCAAAAAAAGTCAAATGACAGCAGCTGCCCTCCTTGGTGGGTTATTTGAATTTTGCCTGAAGGGTAATCCCAATGGGGATGGGTATTTGCACTTCGTTTAGCAGCACCCACAGCAGGGATAAGGCGATTTAATCACTTTATTAGAATAACACCATCATTAAAGGAGGATTTGGGAATGGGGGGGGCGAGTATTTTTAGAAAGATTCAGTTGGATACCAGGTCTCAGTGATCAGCTTGCAGTTGCAGCTGTTTATGGCTGCATCAAGAACATTTCTGGCTAGGTCCTTGGTGTGCAAAGAGGTTGGCCTGCTGAGAATAAAAGTGTTTAAACATTAGTAGGTGTCCTAGTTAAGGATAGCTCCTTGTTGCAACTAAAAAATAGAAAATCTGGAAAACTTCATAAACATATGCAATGTCTGCATAATAGGTCTTCAGTGTCTAGAGTAGTGGGGGTCCAGCTAATTATCTTCTGTTGTTTTTAAATGCCTTGCAAGAGTCTGATCCTTGCCTCCACATATCAGCGTTTTTTAGGATACCTACTGTCCCAATCATGCAATGAGTACCAACCAGGCAGACCTCTCCATCCAGGTGGAACCCCATTGACCTCATAACCTGTAGGTGTAGGACCTAGGTTCCCAAGCTACAGAACAGAGTTCTGTAGCATGTATGGGAACGTTACAATGAAGTGTTCCAAACCAGCAGTAGCATTTTATTAACTAAGTCAAAGACAGCTTTTGTATTTTCCTTCATCCTTCCCTCCCACATAACCACTGCACATGTACACAGTCACTTGTTTCATTTACAGTAAGTTGCATCAATTGTTACATACACAATTTCCTGTGTTGAGTAAGAAAAGGGAGCACAGCGCCATTTCCAAGCATTACACTGCCAGCCAGAAGGAATTTTCCTTCCTTCTACAGTGTGATCATAACATCTTGGGATCAAGAGCCCAAATGTCATCAAATCTGTCTTCATTTTTATTCTGGGCTGTATGCCATTTTCCAAATTGAAGAGCTCAGAGCATTGGTTTGGAGCACATGAGCCATGTAGGAGCTTGGACTCCCACTCACGTGAATAGCATTGTTCCTAAAGTGAAAAGAGAAAGAATGTTAAGAACAATTTGTTCCAGGTTTGTTAATCTGTCAAAATGCGAAATACCCCACATGAACAGTTGTCTAGAACGCTGTCCTTTCTCATCAAAATTTTGTAACATGTTTCAATCCACCACCCTCCAAAATCAGTCACAGGCAGTTTCCTGACAAGTACAAATAATTTGGTTCGTTGTTGCCATATATTTTGTGGGATCGGTATGCATCAGGATTGCATTGTAAGAACAGAAGAAATAGTTGTTCTTCATAACTTTTGAAGAAGGGTTAGTGCTAGAAATCATGAAGAAGTGATAGGGAAATGTGTGATATGTGCAGTGAAATATGATCTAAAAATATGTAACATGGATACGGAAGGAAGAATAGGGAATGAGCTAAACACTTCTTGTGAAATACAAAGAAGGATTGTCTAGTGGTTACTGTAGCCTGGGAGTTGAGAAACCTGAGTTCTGTTCCCTGCTCTGACGCAGACTTCCTGTGTTATCTTGAGCAGGTCACTTAATTTCTCTGTGCCTCAGTTCCTCATCTCACACGGGAGCATGCTTGGGATAAATACATAACAAAGATTTATGTGATCAATATTATAACATTGGGGACCTAAGAAAGATAGACCTCTGGGGTGAGTGGTGCTCATTTTTGCCTATGCATCTTCATGAGTCATGCCTTAGTAGTCTGCCTTGAAGCTCCCATGATCTGCCAGGCAGCCACGTATAAGTACCTCTTGGATGCTAAGCAGAGGAAATTTGCCCCCTCCCTGTGATGGTGGGGATGCACTTTCTGGGAGTGTTGGAGTAACAGTGAGCTGTGGACATAGTCAACTGCAAGGTTATGGAACAATAACTACTCCTGGTGGAATTCTGCACCAAAAAATTAAAAGTTCTGCACACAATATTTTAAAATTCTGCACAGTTCTGCATATTTTGTCAATATAATCATGCCAGTTTCAATTATTTTGGTAATTTATTTCAAAATATCTCTCAGCAAGAAAGTCTGTAACAACATAGACAACAAAGAAGATTCAGAAAATGCTTTTTGACAAATAGAGTCCTTATTAGGCATATTGATACAGAACTTTGAGTAATAATTCACTTAAACTACAATACAGAAACATATTTCCTGCACTCCTGGGAAGCAGTGCAAAGGCTTGAGGGCGTCTGGGTCAATAAAGGAGCTGAGGGAGAGGGAAGTAATTGTTGGGAAGGTGCCTGAGAGTGAACCTGGAGGGTTGTTGGGTGGGGGGATTGTTAGGGAGTTGGGAGCCTCCCCCATGAAGATGCTGGCTGACCCCTAGCCTCTCCCATTTAGTCAGGCACATCTGCCCTTATTCTATATGTCCATGTACTCCCATGCTCCATTCAGCCAGGCATATCTGCACATGTCCCCACATGGCCCCTGCACTCCCACTCCACCCTGTCCCTATGTGTCCCTGCACCCCCATTCAGCCATCCCCACTCCCTTCATCTCAGTGTGTCCCTGAGCCCCTTTCCCCATCCCTCTGTCTCTGCACCCCCACTCAGCCACTCCCACTTTCCCCTGTTCCCATGTGGCCCCACACCTCTGCTCCCATTCAGCCTCTGGCTCAATGTTGTCACCCGAATAGCTCCTGTTCCCCTGCCTGTCTGTCCCCCCAGTAGCCCTTCTAAATCCCAGGCTGTGTGACCCCTCCCCCAGCAGCCCCATGTGCCCCACTCTGTCCATCCCCCCGTATATCCCGTGTCTCTTCACCTGGCCCCGCAGGCAGGATGCTGTGAGGAAGGCAACCTCTCTGCCCTCCCTCTCTGCAGCTGGCTGCTCTGGCCCATGAGCCCACTGCGTTCTCTTCTAGCACCACCTGGGGGGCGGGGCAAAAGGTATAACTGCAACTTCCTTCACCTCCCCATCATAACCGGGGGGGGGGCACATTAATTCTGTGCTTGCATGGACTGGTCATTCAAGCAAAGAATTTATTGCTTGAATGACCAGTGCATGAAGAGGATTTGCATTGCACAGAGAGGCTGTTCCAGTGGGAATGGGTTTATCTAGGTACTGACTGAGTGGGAACCTGACCAACTGTTGTGGAATTAGCCAGACTAGTCAAGGCCTCGGCTGTTCTATATAGGGAGTTAATCACCCCAGTCCTGGTGCTCTGCACTCATGCAAGCCCATTTTGATGGTGAGTGTCAGTTTAATTTAAAGAATGTGCTTAAATCAATCCCTTTCCAGCAAAGCACTCAGGGACTCACTTAACTTTAACGTGCTTATCTTGCAGTCAATTGATTTTAAGCATTTGCTTAAAGTTAAGCATGGGCATTAGGGCTTTGCTGAATCACAATCTAAGTGTATGGTAAAGCAGACATTTAATGGAATTATAGCAGTACAAAACAATAAATTCAGTTGCTGCCATTAAACTAGATTAGTCTGAATTCTTATGGGGCTGAAGTGCTTTTATACAGGGAGAATTCAAATCTTTAAAAGTCCACATATTTGATGGGATTATATCAGATGATCTTCCCATTTGGTAATCTTATTACCAACTGTGTAAATGTATAAATAACTTTGGCCATTAGTAAATATTATTACTACAATGTAATGTTAGAATTAAAGATGGACTTGGCCTATATAATAAAATATTAATAAAATTATATATATATTTTATAGTGAGCACATGCCTGTTTTAACAAATAACAGGTACATAACACTGTGGGATGATTTACTTTTTGATTATGTAATGTGTAGAAAACAACAATCTTGTTTATAAAACCAGATATTTGGTTGTATGCTGTATGGGGGAGGGATAGCTCAGTGGCTTGAGCATTAGTGTGCTAAACCCAGCATTGTGAGCTCAATCCTGGAGGGGGCCAATTAGGAATCTGGGGCAAAAATCTGTCTGGGGATGGGTCCTGCTTTGAGCAGGGGGTTGGACTATATGACCTCCTGAGGTCCCTTCTAACCCTGATATTCTATAATCAGCTTCAAAGCTGTCAGAGTGCGTTTCTTCAGAAAGACACAGCTGTTGCTTCTCTTTCATCAAGTTAATATTAGCAATAGTGGCTTCAACTGGGAACAAATAATAAACAATTTATTCTAATTCAGCCTTATTCTAAAATCTGTGGTACCTGCAAGACAATAATTCAGGGCTCTTTTACTTCCCATCAGAATGTTTGCCTTTTATTACATAACTATCATGGACTTCCTTGGATCCTTACCCATCACACGTCCAACCTTATCATGTCTAAATGTCTGACAGAACATTTACATCATGATATCTTAGACAAAGCTGACTTTGGGCCAGTGCTACTCCACAGACTCTCTAAATGTACTGGAAAGGGCCTGCTCCATGTAGGCTGAAGCTAACATTATAACCCTCGTAGTCCAGCACTGCAAAGTGGCTAGTATTGTTAGATCAGGCGCAGCTCACTGGCTGTTTGTTTCTCCTTTGTTTTACTCACTTACATTGTCATAGACCTTTTCAAGGACATTGCTCTCTCCGGGCTTCTATACTTAGAAAAACTTTTTTAAGTCAAATTCATACAGGCATTAAAATTAAAAATTGCCGCATGAAGAAATCCGTTTAAGAGATCCCTCTCAGCAACATCCATTGCTCTCTCTATAAATCCAATGACATTTCCTGAGTAGTCTTTACCAGAGAGGCTCCTACAGCACTTGCAGTTCTTTACATTTGCACTCCCTTGGAGGGCTTTAATTCCCTTTGGAGGTAGCTGCCCCTGCTAGTACAGGCAAGGTGCAAATTGCACCCAGTGCTCCAGCAGAGGTACATCAATCCCTAAGGCAGAGGTCAGCCTCCTTATCTGTTTTTGCCACAACTCCCAATGCTAATAATGAGATCTACTGCCATCATTTTACAGTCTCTTAAACACTCCATTGCTGGAGATGATATGTGCATGCATTGCGTAAGGAAAGAAAGAGAAAGCATTACACAGTCAAACTCATTTTGCACCCCCAGACCCATGTACCTGTAATTAGACAAGGACAGCTCAGAAGCAAAGCAGGTCAATTAATCATAGCTCAGCTCATTGTTTCCTAACTCCATTGACTTCTTACATCTTGAGTCTTACATTTTCCCCCTCTACTTCATAGCCCCATAACAAAGTAATCTACTGTCTCCCCTTTATATTTCCAGTTTAACTTGTGCACAATGCACTCAACATATAATCAGTATCACTCGCTGCTGATATTGCATGTATCACTGCAGCAATAATAAATAATAATAATAATAATATATACAGTAATATACTACACATGGGAGTGGTAAGGGATTCTGTTTTTTGTGTTAGTTTTCAGCCTTGACAATATAGATAGCTCAGTGGTTTGAGCACTGGCCTGCTAAACCCAGGATTGTGAGTTCAATCCTTGAGGGGGCCATTTGGGGATTGGTCCTGGTTTGAGCAGGGGGTTGGATTAGATGATCTCTTGAGGTCCCTTCCAATCTATGATTATTCTTGTTACATTTCACTAGCCAAATGACAGCACTGGTTTTGAAATTATCCAGGATGTAATTGATATAAACTGGGGCATTGTTAGTAAAATTTTGAGGAAAAGAAATTGTTTGGGTTTTATCTACAAAGTTGCCAGTGTCAAAGGAGGGCTTTCTTATCAAAATACTTTGCATTTATACAGCACCTCTGAGGAAAGTCAATGGAAAATGAAGGTGCTCAAAATAAGGTCGGATCCTGCAACTTGCTGTGCATGGGCAGAGTACTGCACCCAATGAAGTCTGTGGGATCTGTGCAGATGCCTATAAAAAAGTGGCAGGATCAGGGCCTTATTTAGGTGCTTGACTGGGGATACTAGGTGCTGATCTTGACTATCTCTTTTTGACCAAAATGATGTGCCCATAAAGTTAGTTGGAAAATGTTTCTTTGTCCATGGAAAATTTCAATACAAAGGAAATGAATCAAAAACTTGAAAAATTTCAGCTGAAAACTAAAATTTTGAGGCCAAACTTTTTCAGCTGAAAATTAAAGTTTCAATTTGGAAACATGGCCTAGAGGTTTTATTGGAGATGTAGTTTGGAAGCTCATGCCCCCATTCTCCTCTATAGGCTGGACTACATCTTCTATAATGCACCAAGATTTCTCTTCTTACTGAGTATCAGAGGGGGTAGCCATGTTAGTCTGGATCTGTAAAAGCAGCAAAGAGTCCTGTGGCACCTTATAGACGAGCAGACGTATTGGAGCATGAGCTTTTGTGGGTTAATACCCACTTCGTCAGATGCATGTGATTCACCCACGAAAGCTCATGCTCCAATACATCTGTTAGTCTATAAAGTGCCACAGGACTCTGTGCTGCTTCTTCTTACTGAGTCACCACACTGTATCCCGGGAGATGTAATCCAGCTGGGGAATCCAGAGGAGAATAGGGGCACAAGGCACCCAGACTATTCCTCCCATGCGGCTCTGTGGGTATATTTCCAAATCAAAATGTTTCCGTTTTTGTCTGGAAAATTAAAACTTTTCAGGGTTTTTTTTTCAATTGAAAGTCAAAATTTTCTGCCTAAAGCAAATCTAAATCCAATTTTTCATTGAAAAACAGTTTTGATGACATTTTTTTTGACCAACTCAACTTGCCCAAGATCATACGCGAAGCTTGTGGCATTGCTGGGATAAGATCTCAAATCTACTGACATCTGTTTCTATATCTTAGCCAAAAGGCTATTGTAGCAGAAGAGCCAGAAGTTATAAAGTGGATAATGGTGACTTTCACAAGTCATTTATTCAAATTTGGAAAATAATACATTTTCCATACTAAGGAACAACAATAGAGAAACAGAAAGATCTGATTTAGTAAATCCAGTCTGGCTTGCTTATTTTATAGTAGATATAGCTCACTAACATCTTGCAATTTCCTGATAGTAATCCAAAATGTGTTAAAGAAGGGCACATGAACGGAACATCTTATTTACTAAATCAGAATTATTTCCAGAAAAGCTGAATATCGAACAAGCAGTGTCTTGCTGTAATTTACAGCTGGCCTCCTGTTTACACATTGATGTCTGTTTTTGTGAAATATACAGAAAATCTCTCATTTTGTGCAACCCAAAAGCAACTCTGCAAGATCTCATCAAGCAATTTCTCATTGTGCTGCTTAACGCATTATTCCACATCCATAAGAAACAAAGGCTTGGAGGTCAAATTAACTCATGCAGAGATGTGTCACGTTAGTGGGCAGGAACGAAGCCATTAGTTTAAGTTACCACTGTATCTGACAATGTTATTTTGACCATTTTCCTACAGTAGCTTGGATTTTCTTTACCAGCTTCTTGGCCTAGTCTGTTTTGCTGGCTCTTGGCTGTCAGAATATTGTTCAAATGATTTTTCTTCTAATCTTCTTACTCAGGCTCTCCATTTAAGTATGCAATTGTTAAGATATATACAAGATGTACGCTTGTCAAAGCTAGAGCAATTAAATCAGTCTTAACTATGGAGCCATGACTGACACCCATATTTTACACACACACACGCTCTCACTCATTTTTAAATCTTGTGTGCACCTGTCGTAGCCAGATTATGCTTGGGCTTTACACACAAACCTGTGCTTTGCTGAGCACAATTTAACTAACTGTCTATTAGTGCTTCCTAGAGAGCTCCCAAAGGGGCAGGGAAGAGGCAAGACCATGACCCCACCCTGTTTGTTCCAGGAAGCAGTACTGGATAGCCACAGACATGCATGTATTGTGGCCTTGCATATAAGAAAAGTATTGATTAATGCTGTAATGCAAGTAGAAAACCAATAGGCCCAAGGTAAGAATGGTTTAAGCTAACAAAGGCCTGAGCTTGATATAACGAGATGACAGGCAAGTGACCATAAAGCACAAGAAGCTTGCATTGCAATAAATAAGATGTGCTAAACACCAATGGATGTGACAGAAGAAAACCAAAAACTGATAGTTTAACTGAAGCGCACAAGATTTCACAGAAATAATACTATGGCAAGCAAGTGACACAAATGCTGATAAGTTTGATGTAAATGGTTAATTAATTTACAGGAATTAGGGGATCTCAACAGAAGAAGGGTGTGGCAGTTCAGATAAGTAAAAAGGGACTTAAACCCTCACGGATATGTATTTGATATAGTGAGCATCAGCATGACACATTATAAAAAGTTACCTGGTCTGTATACCATGAAAGATGCCAGGATGATAACTACTGGTACTGAGGATAAGGCTAATGATTAACACTTTGGGTTTCCCTGCAAGAGACAGTATGAGTCATGCAAGTGCTGGACATTTTGTATTCTTGCTAGCTCACTTGCTATGCTGTGATGTTTGTGGTTCGGTGTGCTATGCCATTAAAATTGTTGATGCTTCAAAAGTTATTCCCAACTTATAAGTGGTTCTCGTGTGCTCATCAAGGGTCTCATATTAATCACAATTCTAACATTATAGCTGATCTGTCTGAACCCTGGCAGATTATATCTATATCCAAATGCCAGCATTCTCCATCCTTCTAATAATGCATTCAACACACAACTGACATCACTGACTGCTGGTACTGCATGCACCCCTGCAGCACTAATATATACAAAATTATGCCACAGATGGGAGAAGGGAATATTCAAGGAATGTTGCAGCAGGTGCACTCCCCACATTTTCCAGGGAGTTCTCGAAGACCTGTACTTCCGGGAACATTGCCTGGGATGACACAATTTCTTATTGCCCGACCCAAGCCAGGCCTGTCCCCCATTGTTTTGGGAGATGTTTGTTTATTACTGAGTATAACCCTGGTTATGTAACTAGAATTGTCTTTGTTGCTCATCCTTTCAGCTCTTACCTTCATGTAGGGTGACTAGATGTCCCGATTTTATAGGGACAGTCCCGATTTTGGGGTCTTTTTCTTATATAGGCTCCTATTACCCCCCACCCCGTCCCGATTTTTCACACTTGCTGTCTGGTCACCCTATCTTCATGAATGACCTGTCCTTAACATAAGGAGATATGGAGGCCATAAGGAAAAGAAGAAGTGGGAGATAGTTCAGAGCACAGGGAGTACCATGCAGTGCTGAAGAGGAAGGACAAGGAAGGAATTTCAATGTGGAGGACTCCCTGATGGCTTACATGGAATTTAAGTGATGCATAGGGGCCTTTTGTTGGCTGTCTGTGCAAGGATCATTTCATTCACATGACACTTATCGGTCATATTTTGTAGCTTTGTTCATAAGTAACGATGGAAGCTGAAGAAGGGTTTTTTACTGTGAATAGAAGTATACGTACAGGAGTGTGATAATGGCTGGTGACTGGGTAAATGCACTGTCCCATCTTTTTTTGTCATTAGATGAATAATTCTGCAAACACATGCCTATCCACTCCATCACCTTCTGTATATCTCAAACTATTACTTGTGCCAGAGTTACTGTATAGTGGCACAGTTGGGGTATGCTGTGAAAATTCTGTACAGTGGAAGGTTTGATGTATAGAGAAGGAGAGAGAGGGGAAAAAAGACCAATTTCTTCACCTCAGGGGCAAAATTGAAGTTCACAGGTGTGATGGATTGAATCACACTTCATCACAAGAGCCAATTTTCTACCTTCCCCCCTGCAGCTCTTAGAACATGGATTTAGATTTGATAAATGGTTTTTCTCTTTTTTTTCCCCCTTGATTTTTTTTTTCTTTTTTGAAAGGCAAATACAGAATTTTGTGATTTCCTGTGCTCACCAGAAGCTGGCTATTTTTAGCAAAAGCCATTGTTCTCTCTAAACAGGTAGCTGACTGATTAATTATCTTTATTTTTTTATATGAGAGAAGTAGAATTCTTTCCTTGGTGAAAATAAAAGGCTGAAAGGAAAGAGAAAGCCATGAAAAGATTAATTATTGATATTATTATTATTTGTATCATCATAGCATCAAGGAACCACCATCACAGACCAGGACTTCATTAAACCCAAACACAAAACAAAAAAGATAATCCCTGCCCCGAGCCCCTACGTACTTAATTTACATAATAATATAAGGATAGCCATACTGGGTCAGACCATTAGTCCATCTAGCCCAGTGTTTCTCAGACTGGGGTTGCTACTTGTGTAGGGAAAGCCCCTGGTGGGTCAGGCCGGTTTGTTTACCTGCCCCATCCGCAGGTCCGGCTGATTGATGCTCCCACTGGCCTAGATTTGCTGCTTCAGGCCAATGGGAGCTGCTGGAAGTGGCACAGGCTGATGGACTTACTGGCCATTGGCCTGCAGCGGCGAACCATGGCCAGTGGGAGCTGATATTGGCCAGACCTGCAGATGGGGCAGGTAAACAAACCGGTCCGTCCTGCCAGGGGCTTTCCCTAAACAAGTGGTGACCCCAGTTTGAGAAACACTGATCTAGCCCAGTATCCTGTATTCTGACAGTGGCCAATGTCAGATGCTTCAGGGGAAATGAACAGAACAGGGCAATATCTAATGATTCATCCTCTGTCATCTAGACACAGCTTCTAGCAGTTAGAGTTTAGGGACACCACGAGCATGAGGCTACATCTCTGACCATCGTGGCTAATAGCCACTATGGAGGTATCCGTCATGAATTTACCTAATTCTCTTTTTTAACCCAGTTGTAGTTTTGACCTTCACAATATCCCCTGGCAACAAGTTCCACAGATTGACTATGCGGTTTGAAATTCTTCTTCAAGCTGGTTTTAAATCTGCTGCTGTTAATTTTACTGGGTGATCCCAGATTCTTGTGTTATGTGAACGGGGTGAATACCACTTCTTATTTACCTTCTCTACACCATTCATGGTTTTTATGCAGGGGAGGGATAGCTCAGTGGTTTGAGCATTGGCCTGCTAAACCCAGGATTGTGAGTTCAATCCTTGAGGGGGCCACTTAGGGATCTGGGGCAAAATCAGTACTTGGTCTTGCTAGTGAATGCAGAAGGCTGGGTTCAAGGTCCTTTCCAGTTCTAGGAGACAGGATATCTCCATTAATATAATAAAGATAGAGAGAGACCTCTACCATATTACCCTTTGGTTAGCTATTTCTAAGCTGAACAGTCCCAGTTTTTTAAAATCTTTTCTTGTATGGAAGGTGTTCCATACTCCTAATCATTTTTTGTTGCCCTTTTTTGTACCTTTTCCAATTCTAATATATCTGTTTTGAGATGGGGTGACCAGATCTGCACACAGTATTCAAGGTGTGGGTGTACCATGGCTTTATATAGCAGCATTATGATATTTTCTGTCTTATTTTCTAGCCCTTTCCTAATGGTTCTGTTAGCTGTTTTTATCTGGGTGGAAATGGTAAGCAGAGATGCAGAATGGGAGAGAAATAAGTTGGGGGAAGAAAAAAGTAATTGAAAGCCCTGACTCAGGGTATGAAAGCCCTGGGCTCTGGGGTATGATTCCCAGCTCAAGAGAATATATTTGTGCTCACTCATTAGAGCTACCGCACTACAAACAGAATGTAGCTATGTAGAACGTACAAACACGCTGGGTTGTGGGATGGTCTAATAGCCCTGAGAATGACAGGCATTTACTTGAGGCAGCTAGCCTGTCCCACTGCATACACAGTGGCATTCTATTTTTTGCATGCTAGCTCAATCAGAGCTGACACGTGTATGTCTCCTTGGGCTGGGGGTGTATCCTGAGTGAAGTACTTCAACATGTGCATAACTTTAAGAACCAGACTAGTCCCATTGACTTCACCAGCGTATTGGGCAGTGCCGCTAGCTGCTAATCCTGGGGGTCTTAAACATTTCCATCTATGGATCATTTTTTTGGAATGAGAATCCTAGTATGGGCCTTCTCCCTTCTCACGACTGATTCCCCCACTTTCCTTACAGCCACCCTAGTGCTTGATTATATGGAACAATAACGTTAGTATGGAGAGAAGATGAAAATGAAATTGTTTTAATGCCAATAAGTTTGGCTGCATTCACCAATTTCAATAACCAGGGTTATTAAAAAATCTCAGATTTGATGATATTCACTGGGGCTAATTACCTGCAGTGCTTGAGTATTGAAATCTGTATCCATCCCTGTCCGAATTCAAATCCAAAACTCCCCATGCCACTTCCCTCCTTGGGTACGACATGCAAAATGTGCTTTTCACGATTAATCTAAGCAGCCTCAATGTACCTGAATTAGAAAAAGAACAGGCTAGCATTCACATCATCTGCATTCAATCCAAGAAGGAACTAGAAAGTGTGATTAGCATTAAGAAGCCCAGTTAGGAAACTTGATGCCGTAGGACAAAAGACTTCTATTAAATAAATGCTTGTTGATGGCCGATGCAAAGGTGACTCCCCATTGTGGAGCTCACATTAGGGAGATTATGATAAGACCTTTGAAGAGTAATCTTTGGTTTTTGCCTGTCTTCTGAGTGTTGTGCAGGCCTAAAGTTTGCTTAAGAACAATTAAGCTTAATCCGAAGGGTCTAGCACAGGGGTCAGCAACCTTTCAGCAACGGTGTGCCGAGTCTTCATTTATTCACTCTAATTTAAGGTTTTGCATGCCAGTAATACATTTTAACGTTTTTAGAAGGCCTCTTTCTATAAGTCTATAATATATAATTAAAGTATTGATGTACGTAAAGTAAATAAGGTTTTAAAATGTTTAAGAAGCTTCATTTAAAATGAAATCAAAATGCAGAGCCCCCTGGACCGGTGGCCAGGACCTGGGCAGTGTGAGTGCCACTGAAAATCAGCTCACGTGCCGCCTTCAGCACGCATGCCATAGGTTGCCTACCCCTGGTCTAGCAGATCCGTAATCTCAACTCATCCCTATATAGGGTGCTGGTGAGTGATATGGGTCAATATTGCATAGTACCCAGTGCAGGACTGCAAAGAGGCTGACTGTTATACTATGGCTCCTACAGACCTGTGGTAAAATGTTTTGATAAGCCTGCAGCGGGTACTTTCAGTCTCTTTCACAAGCCATGTTACCAGAGAACTGAAGACACAACTGCATTTCTGCCAAGGTGTCACCTTGGAGCAGAGATCACCAAAGTGAAACTGGGCTAAGACAAGAGTTCTAAAAGTGTTTTATAGCCATTTTTAATATGATTATTGGTCTCTGGTGGCCCTGACCATTATCCTTAATACATAGCACCAGCCAGAGGTGCTTTTTCCATTGGGTTAATTCCCTTGTGAGAGGCACACATTGGTGTCATTAAAATGATCCTTTTAGTTAATCTCCACTTGCAGCACCTGTGTCATTCAGTCACAAAACAGCAATAAAGTTCATCAGATATATTTTGGGAGAATGAAAGGCTGTGTGTTTCATGAACTAAAGGGAGGTTTTTGGACAGGTATCCTGGTCCCAAAAACCCTCTGTGGCTCAAATCCTGAATTCTATACTTATCTTTATTCAAGCAAAACTACTGCTGACATCAGAGTTTTGCCTGAAAAAGAAGTGACAAAAGATCTCCTGCTTTGGTCCTAAAAGCAGGCAAATTCAGACAGGGTAAAATTTACCCCTGTGCAGAGGGCCAGCCAAGGTCTATGAGTCACAAAAGTCCCATTTAAGCCTATTTTGAAATCATAAATCATACATATTAATGCTTTGGACTGCAGCTATGTGTCTAGAAGCTGCAGTCACAGACAGGACCCCATTGTGCTGTAGAAATAGGTCTTGTTCTGGCCCATTGCACAAAGTTTTGTGCACATAGAGAGAACAGTAGTTTTTCCTATCTGCAAATGGATTCTCAATTGTCAGTTGATTAAGGGGTCTTTCCTTGGATCTATTAACAGGTTGTCATGGAATTCTTTTTTGCTGGAGTTTGACACAACTTAACTCTGTCTTAATCATATTGCTCCACTTCAGTTTACTGACAGAAGCTCCAGGGCACCTCTGTTTTTTATTACAGCCCATATACAATGATGACGCCATTCCACAAAATGTGTGCCGCTCTGGGTTCTATAAACTCTACTACCTGTGATTTACTTGGCGTGTCTGGAGTTTTCTGAGATGGAAAAAGTAGAGGAAAGGCAGAGAGATAAAATGCTACAGACCCTGGAGTCCATCAGCACATGGCTTTGTGGTTAGGATCTGCAGTTTAGAGACAGTAGTGTCATTTCTTCCCTTGAATCACATTCCTCCTGTTTAATAAGCAACAATAGCTCAGTTTGACTCCCATTATAATCAGTGAGGGTCTTGCCGTTAAAGTCAATGGGAGCTGGATTGGATTTTTAATCCGGAGAAAGTTTCAGAGAGTGCATTTCTTGTAGCATCCCCACTGCTTATTTTCTGGGCTGAGAGTGGCTTATAGGGAGAGGCCTGCTGCCACACTCCTATATAGGGTGCAACTTACCTCCTCTGGTGTGACTAGAAGCTCTGCTGGTTGGTGGCTTGAGGGAGGGAAGAGAGCAGAGCCATGGGCCTCCCTTCTCCGTGCCAAGTTTGGGGCACCTGTGGTCCTAGATGAGTAGAGAGGAATCAGGGACTGGAATTCTTGCATAAAGGTCAGCCAGACTCTGACTCTTGGGTTAAAAACCTGGCTCCACTGAAGTCATTAAGAGTTTTACTATCAGTCAGAAGTGTTCGTGTCCATAGATTCTGCCAGCTCCATTGATAATTGCTGGATAGTTACAAGAAAGTGAAAGACAACCAAAGGGATGCCAAGATTTTGCCAAAGGTCTGATACCATCTAAAGATGATCTATATTACAGTAGCACTGTCAAGTGCTCTTGTGGCAGGCTCTCTAGTGATCCCAGCTTCTCCTAACTAGCTTCCCTTTATTCATCTCAAATTAGCCCAGTCCATCAACTTAACCTAATGAGTCTATCAGCCCCTAAACCCGGGGCTTGCAGTCTTTCTTTGACACATTGTCAGGTTCTTAGCAGCAGCCTGTCATGGGGCTGGGGCCTTTCTGCCTCTTCAGTGCTCTATGATCTCCTTACTTTATAGCTGGGCTTGTTCTCCATACTGGCTCCAGCTGTGAGTGTCTGCGTTTATGACTGGCAGTTTTGCTGGGGTGTAGTCAGCTTGGTTGCCTGTAAGCAAGGAAGACTCTCCTTTCTCTTCTGCCTGTTCTTACTATGGGGTCTGTAAACCCCAATACAAGCACCTAAAGCCCCATTCACAATTAGGGCCCCAGTGTGCTAGGAGCTGAATGTTAGGAACACATAACAAAAGATGGCCCCTGCTGCAGAGAGATTACAGTCTATTCCCTGAGCCATGTAATTGGATGTGGCGTATAATTTAATACAAAGGCTTGTTTTTGATATTCTCACTTTGGATGGTTGCGAGGAGGCCTGTGACCAAAGATTATGGGCCAAATTTAGACCTGGTGCAACCTCCATGAAGCCACAGTGATGCGGATCCCTTCAAGTCCTGTTTGCATATCTTGCTGATATTCTTCTGCTGCAGGTTTGACCCCAAAGTCATTCTCAGTCATCTGTATCTCCCCGCGGGTGTCCAAAATGTGGGGAGTACACGCTTACCTTTTTCAATATTACATATTAATATCTGCCTTTGGCAGCAAGTACTGAGAATAATTTAGCTTTTGCCAAGTAAGTACAATTGCAGACATTTGGTAGTGAGCTAGTTTTAGTGCTTTGCTTAAATTGCTTGTTTCTATGCAAATGCACAGCTTGCCTGGCTCCTCAATGGCTACCAGGCTGCTTATCCAGCTTGCGAGCTCAGTGACTTTAGCAATGATTCTTTCTTTTTACATTGGCTTTGTTGCTCCCATTATTTTTTTCTCATAATTCAATGACTACTCTGTGAGGCGGGAGCTGCTATCTGAATCATTTCTAAGTATAATATGCCTGGAAAACAGCCCATGTCTTCGAAAACATCTTGGTAATCTGTCAGTGGCTTTGCTACAGGGATGCCACAGTGCGTTGTCTGCTTTGGCTGCATTGTTTTTCATTTTGCTTGTGTGTTGGAATCATTTGTCCCAGGTTTAGTGTCACTATGTTCACGCATTCCCATGGTTTAGGTGAAAGGAGTGACTTCTATGTTGTTTATGCTACCTGAAATTTCAGCCTATATACTTTTCCTTGATATTCTGCTTGCAGAATCATTGTCCTAGTGGTATTATGTTTGTACCATCATTTTAAATTCGGCTTTGCTTGGTTGCAATTTAACTTTCTTTTCAGGCTTCTCCTATGCTGCTTGGTGAATGACCTCTGTGTCTGATGCATGGAGGCTTTGCATTTAGACGTGTGCCTGTAGCCCTTGGTAGAGTTAGTGTTGGGTTGCTGAACATTCTCATTCAAGCTCCTGCATCTTTCGTCCCTAGTACAAATGACTTCATTGTTTAAGATTTGATAACTCCCTGAGTCAGCTATTTTGCAGTTTGCCAATGTAGGGGTCTGTTGTTTCTCCAGAGTTTTCCACTACCCTTTGGGAAAAGATACTTTTTGGATATGACATTTTTTGTGGGTTGAAAATGCTTTTGACGCACTTCTAGGATTTTGCATTGGGTTTCCTAGTCTGCTGCTGACATATCCCTACTTAGAGCAGCTGGCAGCCTTTGTCCATTACAGCTATTAGTATGGCTGTTCCAGCCAGCCCCATTATGATTTTGTAGTTTTCTCGCTGTGATCTAAAGAATATTCATTTGCTAATCTTGTCTCCTTTCATGTCAGGGACAGGAATCGGATAGGCTGTGATAATAATCGTTTTTTCTCTCTTCTTTCCCCCCTTGTGGTTGATTGGGTTCATTTGGCTTGCCAGGGGGAGGGAGGCGGGAGCATTTTAGCCACATATTGTAGCAGTGATGTTGCCTGACCAGCATGAGACTTACTGGTCTCTACCTTTTTGTCTCCTGTCCTGCCTTTCCTGGTGGTACATTTTATAGTTGATTACTTTGTGCAGCAGTGACCCTGACCATTGTGTGCTCTCTCTTTCTCTGCACTGGAGTCCATTTTCACTCCTCCTGAGCCACTTCAGCAACGCAGAAGTGCTGATTTTTTGTTCTCTTTCTTGACTTAGTGTCACTTTCTGCTTTAATCTTAGGTGTCTCCAGAACAGAACACCCGGCCGTCTCTTTTGATGTAATCAAATGGGCAAGTATCATAAAGTTATTTTCCTTTACAAGCCAAACCTGCAAGAGAATTTTTGTTGTTGTTCATTCTATTTCCACTGGAGATGTAAATGTCCTTGCTGCTTTCACCACTAGTGGAGACAGGGCAAATGTCATATTCACAGAAGCAGAGTTGGCTTTGAAAAGCTATTGATTTTTTCCTTTTGCTTTCTGAGGCTCCACTAAAGCCTCTCTCTTGTACAGAGGCTCTGGATTGAGACACAACAGGGACAGCAGTGATATTAGGTGATGCAAAAGGGAAGTGGGCAGTCTGGTCAGGAATGAGGAAAAGAGATTGACAATGGGTTTTTTTCAGAAGCTGAACCGTTTTTGTTTTGACCTCAGTAGTACAATCAGGAACCCTCAGGGACCAGAACAAAGAAAAGGGGTGTGTGTGTACTATGATGTACAGAATGTTGGGAATCTCTAAGAAAGGAATACATAATAAGACAGAAAATATCATATTGACTCTGTATAAATCCATGGTACGCCCACATCTTGAATACTGTGTGCAGGTATGGTCACCCCATCTCGAAAAAAGATATATTAGAATTGGAAAAGGTTCAGAAAAGGGCAACAAAAATTATTAGGGGTATGGAACAGCTTCCATATGAGGAAAGATTAATAGGACTGGGACTTTTCAGCTTGGAAAAGAGATGACTAAGAGGGGATATGATAGAGGTCTATAAAATCATGACTGGTGTCGGAAAAGTAAATAAGGAAGTGTTACCTACTCCTTCTCATAACACAAGAATTAGGGGGTTATCAAATGAATAGGCAGCATGTTTAAAACAAATAAAAGGAAGTATTTCTTCACAGTCAATGCACAGTCAACCTGTGGAACTCTTTGCCAGAAGATGTTGTGAAGGCCAAGACACTAACAGGATTTAAAAAATAACTAAATAAAGTCATAGAGGATAGGTCCATCAATGGCTATTAGCCAGGATGGGCAGGGATGGTGTCCCCAGTCTCTTTTTGTCAGAAGATGGGAATGGGTGACAGGGGATGGAACACTTGCTGATTATCTGTTCTGTTCATTCCCTCTCGGGCACCTGGCACTGGCCACTGTCAGCAGACAGGATACTGGGATGGATGGATTTTGGTCTGACCCAATATGGCTGTTCTTATGTTCTTACTTGTGACCTTATTTGTGACCTTATTTATATCTTTTATCTTATTTATATCTTATTTATATCCACCCATTCCAGTTCTTCATGTGAATTGCAGTGATCTTGGTTTGTTTTCATACTTCATTCTGAGACAGTGAGTCAGCTAGGTAACTCTAAGATGTTCCCTCTGGAGAGGTAGCTACTTTTGGTGACAATGATGGTTTTATTCAGTGCTATGCAGACTCAAAATGTCTTTATCATTCCCCAGCAATATATAGCTCTCCATAAACTTCTCTGAACACACACCATGCATGTACTGAAACAAAAAACCCAACCCAACAGAGTATATCTCTCTCCTAGTGTGTTGTGGCAGGATACTATACTGGATCTTGGGTTTAAGTCTCATCCAAAAGATGGCACCTCCGGTAGTGCACTGTCCCCAGTACATTCTTCTGTCGACCTAGCTACCGCCTCTTGGGGAAGTGGATTACCTATGCCAACAGGAGAACCTGTCCCTACATTAAATAATCATTCCAAAATACCTGCGTTCAATTATTGCCTTTTCTAAAATTACCATCTACCTTACGTGACCCAGAACAGGACAGGGAAAGAAATCAGACATGAACAAAGAGGAAAAGTCGTTATGTTACTGACTGTGAGATTATGGGTCTCAGGCCCCTATCCACTATGCTTTAAAAGAAACAAATTGTTCAAAAAAGTCCTTTTTATTTAGAGCTGGTTGGGAATTTTCTGACAAACCTGGAAAGTGCCAGTTCATTGAACTCGAGGGGATGCCAAGGCTTCCAGGGTCTTTGGCTCTGCGGCATTCCCAAGGTCCCGGGAAATATATTTCCAACATGCGGTGTTTCCGAAATAAAAATTCTTCAGGATTTCCAGTTCATGGAAAATCCTGAGTTTCAGTCAGCTGCCCTTCACCTGCTCTACTATTCTGAGTACAAGAGTGAAGTTAGAGGGCCCAGAAATAATGGCTCTTTTAGCATCTTTGGAAACCTATTTTATCCAAAACAGTAAAAGGGTTCATTGGGCTAAAGGCCACTGTGAACAATTCATGGAAAGGGGAATAGGGCAGTAAGAAGTTTTTGAAAGCCACCTCCATAATGAATAAAGGGAAGATGTTTGATAGTTAATAAGGGTAACAGAAGTAGCTTTTCCCCTCAAGTTTGCTTACTGACTTTCCTTCCACTGACCTACTTTTTGTGCATCAGCGCTGCTCCAGTTGGTGCTAACGCTTGTCAATACACTTCAACCTCACCCAGCACAATCATGGCTGGGGCTCCTTTCTTCGTGCCACCACCTTGTACCTGTCAAGTGCAATTTTACTTTCTCTTTCTCTGACAGGAGGAGGGTCTGAAAACAATGACACACACTGCATGGGAGAAGGGAAATGTTATGGATACCGTTTGCCCCATAAGGACCCAAGCACAGCAAGCAATAAATACATAATAGCTTTTTCAGTGTCCTGGGTCAGATTTTACATTACACGGTCATCTCTCTATAGGGGCACATCACACCTTTGACCAGTGCTGCTGTATCACATATCCAAGTGTCAACATGTATTCATTTTCATTTCACCTGCCGTCCCTGCTCTTTTCTCTGACAAGCTTGGGATTTCAGAGCTTCTTTACTAGGCCTTTATTTCACAGACCAGCATCAGCTAGGCGGCCTATGGACAACTGCAGCATGGATTTGTTTTCACAAAAGCCATCTACACAACCTGCCTAATCAGCAGTTACCTAGCTTGCTCACACTGGACAGCATCAGTTTACAGATCGTACCTGCTGTTGTTCCTCCTGCATCCTCTGAGTTATTCCAATCTATCTCCACTAACTGAAATTAAAAGGTTAGTCTGTATCAGCAAAAAACCCGAGGCCTTCTTGTGGCACCTTAGAAATGAATAAATTTATTTGGGCATAAGCTTTTGTGGGCTAGAACCCACTTCATCAGATATATACTTCATTCTCTAGACACTCAATAACAGACCTCAAAGTGGCAATTCTCCAACAAAAAAATTTCAAAAACAGACTCCAATGTGAAGCTGCAGAACTGGAATTAATTTGCAAACTGGACACGATCAGATTCGGCCTGAATAAAGATTGGGTGTGGTTAGGTCATTACAAAACCTAAACTTAACTCCCCAATACTAATTTCTCCCTACTAATTACTCACACCTTCTTGTCAACTGTCTGTAATGGGCCACTCTCTTACCACTTCAAAAGTGATTTCTCCTCCCTTGGTATGCTGCTGTTAATTGATTTTTCTTGTTAGACTGATCTAACACTTGGTAAAGCAACCCACATCCTTTCATGTATTTATAACTGCTCCTGTATCTTTTACTTTATACATCTGATGAAGTAGGTTCTAGCTTATGCCCAAATACATTTGTTAGTCTCTAAGGTGCCACAAGGACTCCTCCCTTTTTTTGAAATTAAAAGGTCTTTTAACAGGTGTTTATTGGTTTCAGTATCCCATTCCTAGTGGTCCTATGACTCAAAGAAAAGAGGAGGAACTGGACATAAAGAGCCAGATTCTGCTCCCTGATACCAGTAAGGCTTTCTTATGCCACTCTGGCTCTGCAAAGCAGCTTTAAACTCACTTTAGCCAGCTATCTAGGGACTTCCTTGGCACTGGGGAAATCCCAGGTGGTCTAGCTAGCTCTTTGCCACCCTAAACCAGTTCACATGCACCCTTGTATTCCAGAGATCCTGGCTGCTGGAAGGAGGCCGTGTGAAATTGTTGCAGCCACTGCAGCTAAGAGCAGCTCTAAATTTCACCTGGGCTATGGAGAGTTTCTGGTGGCTGGAGGATAAATTATCCGCAAAACTTACAGTCACTTATGTAGATTTCCGTCCCTGCAGTAGGCACCAGGCATCAAGCAACCAATCCTGAGAATCTTGATCAAGATGTTTTGGTGCTGTTGCTTCTCTTTTCCTTTTGTTTTAAAGGATGGGTGAGATTTGCAGATATTTCTTTAGTAAAGGTTAAACTTTCTGATTTGGAATTGTGCCTCTGGAGATAAACAAAACAACCACCACTCCAGCATCCTTCTGGAAAGAAGGAGATTATTAAAGAAGAGTGCTCTCACTGAAGGAAATATGGAGTTTGAAAAAATTATTGAAAAAACAATTTACTTGGCCCATATTTTCTGGCATTTCCTTTGCTTTGTGTTTTAATTAGGCTTTCCTTTCTCTCGGGCATTTTTCTTTACTTGCTTTTGCCCTGAATTCATTTCATTACACATCTTAAGATAAATCCTGCTTATGCTAAGAAGTCCTGCTGGAAAGAGTGAGCAGGATTTGAGGCTGTAAATAGGTGGCCTAGCTCCAAAGGGGGATAAATTGGTGTGGTTTTGTTGTTAGTTTCTTTTTGGTGCGCCCTATGCACTCTATAATCAGAGAGATAGCCGTGTTACTCTGGATCTGTAAAAGCAGAAAAAAGTCCTGTGGCACCTTATAGACTAACAGACGTATTGGAGCATGAGCTTTCATGGGTGAATACGCACTTTGTCAGATGCATGTAGTAGAAATTTCCAGGGGCAGGTATATATATGCAAGCAAGAAGCAGGCTAGAGATAACAAGGTCAGTTTGATCAGGGAGGATGAGGCCCTCTTCTAGCAGTTGAGGTGTAAAAACCAAGGGAGGAGAAACTGCTTTTGTAGTTGGCACGCCATTCAGTCTTTGTTTAATCCTGAGCTGATGGTGTCAAATTTGCAGATGAACTGAAGCTCAGTAGTCTCTCTTTGGAAGTCTCCTACGCACTCTGTGGGG
The DNA here is from genome assembly GCF_003597395.2 of Chelonoidis abingdonii. Lineage (NCBI taxonomy): Eukaryota > Metazoa > Chordata > Testudines > Testudinidae > Chelonoidis > Chelonoidis abingdonii. The sequence continues at coordinate 14,515,098 of NC_133776.1, forward strand.
TGGAGGGGATGGGAAAAGGACAGACTGGAAGACAGCAAGGCAGACAGCTCTGCAGCAGTGAAGATCAACTGGCCAACTGAGGGCTCAGACATTGGCCATAGAGGTTTCAGGAGCTCTGAGGGGCTGGACTATTTGCCAGAGGTTGGATCTATTCCCACACATGCTCTGTAGCAGAAGGGGAGGATTCTTCCCTCACAGGCTCTTGGAAATTATTTGTATACAGCAGGGGTCAGCAACCTGTCAGAAGTGATGTGCCAAGTCTTCATGTATTCACTCTAATTTAAGGTTTTGTATCCCAGTAATACATTTTAACATTTTTAGAAGGTCTTTCTATACATCCTTAATATTTAACTAAACTATTGTTGTATGTAAAGTAAATAAGGTTTTAAAAATGTTTAAGAAGCTTCATTTAAAATTAAATTAAAATGCAGAACCCCCCTGGACTGGTGGCCAGGACCCGGGCAGTGTGAGTGCCACTGAAAATCAGCTCACATGCTGCCTTCGGCACCCATGCCATAGGTTGCCTATCCCTCGTATACAGCTTGGTTTATGCCTGGAGTAGGCCCACAGCCAGGGGAATTTTATGCTTTCACACACTCAGGCACTTAAAATGTAAGTTTGAAAGAGGTTTCCATTACAAAAGTCCCTCTTCTTAAAGCTTCATAAGGATGGAAGAGTTATAGAAACCTGCCAAATGATTTCTGCTGCTTTGCACAGCATTAGTATCATACCCAGGCAAAAATCTCATCCTCTGAATTACTGGTTGCTTGCTCAATAAGTCTAGACAAAAGTTACATACAAAATATGATGATCGATGATAACTATTTATATTGCATTAGTGCTCGGGAGCCCCAGTCCTGGATCAGGGCGCTGTGATGCTAAAAGTTGTACGAACAGGAACAAATGGATGGTCCCTGCCCCAAAGAATTTACAATAATCTCTCTACCTGTACAAAACCTAATTGCATCCATTGCAGAATGACTCTCCCAAACTGCTCCAAGCTCTTATTCAGCACTTTCTTATATCGTAAGGAAAGTCATCAGATTCTGGCTCTAGCCATCCAGAGGAAGATGTTAAGCGAGCTGAAGATCTCTCACAAAGATCACCCTGACAGCAGCTAACTCTCCTTGAAACCAGGGGAATGCTAGTTTGAGAGCCTCATACAGTTATAATGGGCACTGGAACCATATGAGGGAAGAGGCAGTCTTTCAAGTAGATGGGACTGAAGGCATCTACAAGTGAACACCAGAAATCAGATCCCATGGCACTGGGGCATAATGCTCTTTATGGGAAATCATGCTGAATTAGTGGGCAGCTGCATTCTGCCCTAGCTACCATTTTTGAATAGTCTTAAGGTAAAGCCCCGTCTAGAACACATTGCAGCAATCTGATCACTGAGGCACTAGGTGAATCTGACACGATCTACATCTGAAAGAATAAGCCAAACCTTCTGACCAGGCACCACCAGTGAAAAGCAGTCTTGCCAACTGCTGCTATTTAGCAGCAACGGGGGGATACAACACACCTTCCCCAGGATGCAAGCCTGCACAACAAATGGCACAATATTCCACAGTCTACCCCCATTGCTTCCTCCCACCCTCTGAACATCAGCTCAGTATTATCTGGGTTGATCTTACAAGAGCTAGCCCCCATTCCCACTCCGGTGTGGTAGCTACTCATCCACATTGGGTTAACAGCAGAGAGGAAGATGTCATCCCCATTCTGAAGACGGCACCACCCATATCCCTTCACTAATCTGCCTGGCGGGCCCACAATATGGGCCACATCCTCCATTCTATTTAACTTAATTGAGTTATGCCAATTTATGCCAGCTAAGTATCAGGTCTCATATGTTGCACAGGATGGGTGACAGATGAGCATCTTGTGGAGCTCCACATGAAGGAGATGAGCAATAAACCTGTACCAGGATCTCTGTGAAACAAAGCGCAGAGCTACTCATGAGACACCCAGACCACTAGCACAGGTAGAGCCCCACGGATGTGCAAACACCTCATGATCAGTGGTAAAGAAGGCAGTTTATGTAGGTAAAAGAATCACCATGAACACATCTCCAGTCTGCTCCAGGAGCTAGTCACCTGATTCACCCAGTGCAATCTTGATGCTATGCGGAAGCCTAAAACCAGAGAGAGGGAGAATTCCACAACATGTTCTGCTTAGTAACAAAGGGATTGCTATTTATTTTTATTAGCTTTAAAAACTCTCCGTTCTGGAGATAAACAGTGGGGCTTTTAGGGAGGGCAAACTCTTGTGTAGGAATCTCCAACCCTGGCCCCTTTTGTGCAGCAGAAACACACCAGTTCCACTGTAGCCAATACGTCCCAAGATAGTAATGAGCTAAGATGGAGCTGCATAGCCAAACAACCTCACTGTTATTTTATTTATTTAGTTTTAGATGTAGAATATCTAAATCCAGCTATGGATCCAAGTTTAACGTGCTGATCCCTATTTCTGTACTGGAAAAAAAAAACCACCCAAAACTCTGGATCTAAACATCCCAGAGCTTAATAGCAGTGAAATCCATATGAAGGATTAAAATGTGCAGCTCGGTTCTTCATTAGTACTAAATTCCAGTCTGCTGGTTGGGAATGTACAGTTTGAATGTGACGCAAATGACGGTGACCTGTTAGGGCACCACAGGTGCATATGAGTCTGATAAGAGGCATTCTCCAATATCAGTGCATCCTTTTGATAACTTTAACACAGCTTCCCAGTGTGACCTTCACAGGTAGCACAGAGCCAGATGGAAGCTGCAGTGTTTGCATTCCACTGTGATGAATGACTGTTTTAGATGATCATCATGTTTTTACTCTGTTACTGTATTCCAATGTGACTTCCAGCAACACACTTCGTTAAGTGTATGTGTTTAACTGAGACTAATAATGTACTATGAGTGTGCTGTCACTGACTCAAAATGAGGCCAATGTTTTTGTAAGTGGCGTAGAACAGGCAGTGTCAAGATTTCTGGTTTCATTGCAGCATGCCTGTGAGAATCGGAGTAGGGGAGGGAAAGAGGGAAGAGATTAACACAAATTCTATTATAGGAGCTAACTACCTCAGCATTAAGAAGGAAATCAAGAAGTCTCCCATTTCCTAGAAGCACTCTTCATTTAATTACCGAAAGCCAAACGAAGCTATTAACATGACAATTAAATATGCTGCACAATCTCCCTATCTCATCTCATCAGAAAATGTCAGATGTAAATCAGGCCTCCTTAATACACCACAAGAATCAGTGCTTTTGTTCAGTTATATCACAAAGGCCTCAGTGTTGCCTGAGCAGCTGGTTGTCCAGTCAACATGAGCTGACTGAAATTATGCCACCAGATAACTGACCTGACTTCACCATAAAACAGAACCAGTGCAACCTGGTGTCATCAGAAGAAGCTGAAGAACAAGCTTTTCAGGTCTTCAGAAATCTCTAGGAGAGACAATGCATCTGTGAAAACCAAGCCATCTTTTGGAACAAGAAGATCCTAGGTTACTAGTGAATCCCTTTTGAAAAAATGTGAAAGCAGAAACCAAGTTATAAGCACAGAGTCCTGAGCCTCACTTCTCTCTGCTGCAAGGTCCTGGCTTTTCAATCACACTATTGCTACTTTCAAAAGCTACTCAGATTGATACCTTGAGTAAGTATCTGTCACTCCAAGGTCCCCCACCTTTCTATTATCTATTTATTCTGGGATAGTGCCTCGCCAGGAAGTTCATATAATTGCTTTGTTCTCTTAGCAGATTCTTTGGGCTAAGAGAATCCCTGGAAGATTAGCAGTGTTAATGAGTTCTGTGAGAAGCTGGTCAGATCCTCTGACTCCTGTTCCCTGAAAATCAGAATTTTCTGTCAATCAGTACTTTCACCTCTAACCCTTTTAACTGGAAAACCAGTTAATGGAACTTCTAGAGATCGACAGTATGGACATCTGCTTGGTAGTGATCACAACACGTTTAGAAGGTAGGCTGAAGCTTTTCTTAGTGATCTCTCCCCAACCTTTGCTGTCTCATTGAGACAAAAAACATTTTTTTGCACAGCTGTGACCTGAAGCAGCACACCTTTGGCAGTTCCATCAGTTTTGCTCTGACCTTTTCCTCCCATTTCATCTGAATCCAGTCTGAAGTTCACAGGTTTCAACCCACACAGATATTAAAAAAAAACAAAACAAAACCTAAAACAAGTTACAGAACTTACCCTCTATGAACTAAAATGATCAAGTTTTGCATAGCTCTCCTTATACAGTAACTTATTCTATCATGTATCAGAGGGGTAGCTGTGTTAGTCTGGATCTGTAAAAGCAGCAAAGAATCCTGTGGCACCTTATAGACTAACAGACCTTTTGGAGCATGAGCTTTCGTGGGTGAATACCCATTTCGTCAGATGCATCTGACAAAGTGGGTATTCACCCACGAAAGCTCATACTCCAAAACGTCTGTTAGTCTATAAGGCGCCACAGGATTCTTTGCTGCTTGTTCTATCATTGCACTGCTGCTCGGCTATGTCTCTGGCAGAGTACGATTTACAATTATTTAAATCAAATATAGCTCTGGAGAAGCATTCTGAGCTGCTTGTGACCTTGTCTCCTGGATGTTAGGGACCACACAGAGGGCTAAAATACAATGCACAAAACCATCTGCAACAACTTGGCATGGATCCATCTATTGTACAGCTTCATGCTCAACACAGATGGGTTAAAACAGTGCTCTCTCACAAAGCCAGTTAACTGTGACATTATAACTAGAGGCTGCGAAGCTGACATTTGATATGCTGCTCAATAGTAATAAAACACCCTTCCCCTTTGGGGAATTTTGCTAACGTATATCTTATCTTTTTCCAATGCCTCCTAAAGGCCCAGACCCCCCTTCTACTCTTACCTCCTCTCACATGTTTTAGTCACTAGCTTGGTGAACACAGGCACATTAAGAGCTAGGTGAAGAGTCAGGAATGCCATAAAGCTGACTCCACTATCTAACCTATGGCTGCACTTGTTAGCAACCAGGTGGGTATGCCTTCACTACCCACCAGATTGGTGGGAAGCGATCAAGCCAGTGGGGATCAATTTATCGCATCTAGTCTAGACACGATAAATCGATCCCCAAGCATTCTCCCGTCAACTCACGTACTCCACCGCTGCGAAAGGTGCAGGTGAAGGTGACAGGGGAGCAGCAGCAGTTGCCTCACCATGGTGAAGACACCACGGTAAGTCGATCTATGTATGTTATTCATTTAGCTGAATTTGTGTAACTTAGATCAATCCCCCTCCCGCCCCCCCAGTGTAGACCTGGGCGCAGTCTTGAGTACCTAGTCAGTGTCAATGACAGTGATCTCCTGCTGGAGGGAGGAGCCAGATAAACTCCAGACCCAGAGGCAGCCACCTGAGGTTCTGTTGCAGGTGCTGTCAGATGCTGATGACATCAGACGGCTTTCTGCATTTTCCCCTCAGGACCATCTCTTCCCTATGCTGATTGGCTGTTCACTCCAACCTGCCCCTCCCTTCACAGTCTCTTTAGCTCATCCCCACTTTCCTTCTCTCTCTTTTCTCCCCTGCTCTATTCCATCTTGCCTCCCTCTCTTCCGTGCCCCCTCTCTGTTCCTGTCAGTCCATTTTAGTTAACCCCTTCCTAACGAACCTCCCCACCAAGAATGAAAAAAAAAAATTGTGGCACTAACATGACGTTTGCAAACCACCACTTTGTGTGTCTTGTCTATTTAGATCGTAAGCTCTTTGGGACATGAACTGTCCCTTACTCTGGGTTTGCACTGTGCCTTGCACACTGAGTCCTTTTCTCAATTGGCACTTAGACACTACCATAATAATAATAAAGAGGATGTAATTGCTGCTATTCTGACATGTAGTGACTTACACACTTTGTAAGCCAGTCTATCTTTAGTCTTTATCTGACTCCTATTATTGTAGTGTCTGAGTACTTCACAGTCTTTAAGTATTTATCCTCGCAACAGGCCTGTGATGTAGGGAAACCAGGAACTGAGGAACAAGCAGACCAAGTGACTTGCCAAAGCTCACACAGGAAAGATGTGCCAGAGCTGGGAATCGAATGCAAATCTTCCACCAACCATGCGAATGTCCTGACCAGTGGGCCATCTTTTCTCTCTAGTGAGAATGACAATACAAAGTGCAAAGCAATAGAAAATCAGGCCCAATGTGCCTAACATGTTTTTGCCTGTTGTTATTAAGTCATTTCCTTTAACTATCTGGGGTGAAATCCTGGCCCCAGTGAAATCAATGGGAATTTTACCATTGATTTCAGTTGGGTCAGGATTTCATCCCTGAAGTTTTGTCTGCTGGAGCTCAGCTTATAAGTGGAACTATTTGTAACAGATATCACAGTCATCTTGCCAAAACCTATTTATGTATTGTGACAGACCCAGACCAATGGGGTACAGGAGTCTGGTAGAGGGCAAATATACTGGTCACTGGATGAGTAGTTTTCTGTTCCCTGAGTGACCACAACAGGGGCTGCACTAGAATCAGGAACCTCCTAGAACCAATTAAGGCAGACAGGCTGATTAGATCACCTGCAGCCAGTCAAGGCAGGCTAATCAGGGCACCTGGGTTTAAAAAGGAGCTCACTCCAGTCAGGTGGGGAGGAGCCAGAGGAGAGGAAGTGCGTGTGAGGAGCTGGGAGCAAGAGGCACAAGGAGCTGAGAGTGAGAGGGTGTGCTGTGGAGTACAAGTGTTATCAGACACCAGGAGGAAGGTCCTGTGGTGAGGATAAAGAAGGTGTTTGGAGGAGGCCATGGGGAAGTAGCCCAGGGAGTTGTAGCTGCCATGCAGCTGTTACAAGAGGCACTATAGACAGCTGCAATCCACAGGGCACTGGGCTGGAACCCGGAGTAGAGGGCGGGCCAGGGTTCCCCCCAAACCTCCCAACTCCTGATCAGACACAGGAGAAGTTGATCCAGACTGTGGGAAAGATCACTGAGGTGAGCAAATCTGCCAATAAGCGCAGGACCCACCAAGGTAGAGGAGGAACTTCCCAACTCCTGATCAGACACAGGAGAAGTTGATCCAGACTGTGGGAAAGATCACTGAGGTGAGCAAATCTGCCAATAAGCGCAGGACCCACCAAGGTAGAGGAGGAACTTTGTCACAGGATTTTCTTTGAAACAAAGTATTCATCGGACCTCATGCTGACAAATGCAGGGACAATGCCCATATTTTGGCTGTGAGTTGGTCCATGCAAATTCATAGCCTATTCCACTTGTCCCTCCTAGTAAAGGTGTAAGGACATGCATAGCAGGCACTGCTGGGTTTGGGTGCATTAGTCTGCAGCCCCTCACTTCTTAGCTACGAGGTGTTTTCTGCCCCTCCTCCCATGGCTCTTGTCACAGAGGTCCTATAGAACTGCATCTCTCTACCATATTTCAAAGGGAAAAATCACCTTCTGCACATGTGCAGCCGTTGATGGCTGTGAATTTGCTGGGCATGTGCTACTCAATTCTGACTCCACCCAAACCTGCATACATTGCCTCCAGGATGGGCACCAATAAATCAAAGGGGACTGCTTCACCCATTTGAGTGCCTGTACCCTGTCCTGGCAACTCACCTACATCCACTTTTTCAATCCTCTGCTGTGCAGACTACTCGGATTCCAAGCAAATGGCACGAGATGGACTGACTCTGGGTAGCCCGATACAGAGCCAGGAACACAGATGTTACAGTGCTCATTTACACCTGTTTGGAGGGAATTTAGGTTCTGGACTATAAGTTGTCTCATTATTATTACTGATTTGAACTTAAAACAAATATATTCCAGAAAGAACTAAAAAGATTTTCTTTCTCAGCAATAAAGTGTCTGTGGTTGGTTGTATGTTCTAATTTTCACAGCAATGTTGTCAGTATAGTTATTTTCTACAGGCACGAGGAAATGAATTGAGAAAGACTTGAAGGAACATGGGGCCTAAACCCATTCCTACTTTTACATTAGGTCCTTCCAGGTCAACAGGGAAGCACATCTGTGGTGGAGTGTGGAGCAGTTTGTGATCAGTTCTGGTCACTCCATTTACAAAAAGAATATTGTGGGAATAGAGGGAGTTCAGGGAGTGACAATGAGAATGACTAGAGGCATGACAAAACCTCTCATATGAAGAGAGATTGAAAGGATTGGGACTGTTTACCTTAGACAGAGCCAAATAAGAGGGGACATGATAAAAGCACACAGAATAAGGAATGGTTCAGAAGGTTAATTGTTCTTTTCTTTCTGAACAAAGGGACGTTTGGCAAATTCAAAAAGGTAGCGAACATAAAAGAGAAAAGGCACTACTTTTTACCCCAATCTGCTGCTGTTACCCTGTGTAACTCATTGTAACAAGGTATCATTGAGACTAAGAGGTGGGCAGATTTCAAAAACGTATTGAATACACATCTCGACACTAAGAGCATTTAGAGTTAGGATTTAAAAACTCCCATGAGTTTAAGAAAGGATATAAACCCTCCTGTTTCAGGGGATAAGCCAACCTCTGACTAACGGAGTGGGGGGGGAGGGCGGGGCGCGGTGATAGAAGGAAACTTTCCCTGTAGGCAGATTATTCCATACATGCTGACTTCAGGGTTGGTTGCACCTTCTTCAAACAGCTGGGACTGATGGTCGATGAAACAAGATACTGGATTAGATGGATCACTGGTCTCACCCAGTATGGCAATTCTTATATTTTGTATGTTTTTCTGTAGGTAAGTAGAAGAATTTGGTCTCCATGCTTTCATGGTGAGCCTTTATAACCCCAGACAAAATTCATAGAAAAGAGAAAGAAAAGTCTTTACATATGAGAAAACAAGATAAACCAAAAGTCCAATTAAAAGAGACAAAAAGAGTGGTAAAGATAAGAAGAGAAATGAACAGAGATAATGAAACCTTAAAAATATCGGAGTTTACAAACCTGTGCAAGACAATAGGAACAGTGATGAGAGAGGTGATGAAGAACAAAATTGCGTTTATCAAGAAAATGTGGGTTTTTTTGTAAATTAACATCTTGAAAGCAGTACGAAGAAAGGAAAATAAAACACAATTGCAAAGACTGGAATGCTATCACTGTCAAGAGAAGGGTGAAACTGAGAACAAAAACATTATATACCTCGCAGTGCTCCAGGTCTGTGATTTAACTAGATTGCTAAAGAAGATACTTCATTAGTAAGGCAGGTCACGGGCAATAAACCAAAACTTCATGGAAGCCCATGACCTGTCCCTGACTTTCACTAAAAATATCCCTGATAAAATGGGGAGGCGGGTTCAGCACCCACTGCTGGGGCTCTGAGGTCCCCTGCCCCTGCATGGAGCAGGAGCTCCAGGCTTCCTCCCGTGTGGCAGCTGAGCAGCTTGGGGGCCAGCGATGCCACCTGCGTTGAGTGGGAGCTCTAGAGTCCCCTGCCGCCCACGGGGCCTGGGAGCTGCAGGGAGTCTCCCCACTGCCCGCTCTGGCTAGGCTGATGCACAGTCCGCCCACCATGGCTTGGCAGCTGCAGGTCCTTCCCCCACTGCCTGCTATGTCTGGGCAGCTGCAAGGGGATCTCCCCACCAGGGCAGTGGCTGGGCAGCTGGTATCTCAAACCCTGGGGGCAGAAGATGTTACAGAGGTCAATGGAAGTCACAAATTTCGTGACTTCCATGACCTCCGTGACATAATTGTAGCCTTATTCATTATCATACACACCCTATCCCCCAAAATCACACTTGTTGAGGAAGAGCCAGGAAAAAAAGAGCAAATACTTAGGCATTTGGATGTTGTACTACAGTGTAGTAACTCAGAATGCTGGTAACATGCTAAGTAGCTGTGTTGAATAACATCAAGCTATGGGCCTCCAAACAGTAAGAAAGGTTTGGAGAAGATGGTATAAGGGGGTTTTATTTTATTTACTACTTATTTATGTATTAAGCTATATGTAAAAATAGAAGTATTTGAATCATTCTAAAATAAAGTAATAGAAAATCCGCTAATCTGCTTACTACTCCAGGGGTCCCCAATGCAGTGCCCACGGGTCCCATTGTGCCCACTGGCGTGTCTAAGTGTGCCCATGTACGGGCCAGCAGACAAGCATCCGCCGAAATGCTGCCAACAAGCAGCATCGTCCAGAGACATCGCCACCAAAAGGCCACCAATTTTTGGCAGCATTTCAGCAGCGATGCCTCTGGGTGACGCTGCTTGTTGGCGGTGATGCCTATTGACACTGCCGCTTGTCGGCAGCATTTCGGCGGCGACGCCTATTGACATTGCTGCTTGTCAGCGACATTTTGGCAGATGCTTGTCAGCCACCACAGTCCTCAGTGGTTCATTGTCTGGTGTCCGCCAGACAAAAAAGTTTTGGGACCACTGCTCTACTCTGTACCTCAATTCTCTATCTGTAAGACTGGGATATTATTTTCCTACTTCACAGAGTGCTATGTGGATAAAAACCATGAATGATTGTGACACTTAGATATTAGGCTGATGTGGGCCATAAAGTTCCTAAATAATTCCAGCTATGCCAACATCAACCATGCGGTATGAAACAGGACTCCCAGGTGTCTGGCTACCAACCAAAGGCCTAATGTAAAGAAATGCCCCATCTCACTTTTCTTCCCTGCACTGGGAATTTGGCTATCAGTCCAGCACAGACACCTCAGTTGGGACAACACAGATGTGAACATTATCCCTCACCATCCAATCCCAGTTCAGATTTGGAGACAAATGGCCAAATTCTCCTCTATTTTACAACCTGTACAACCCAACTGAAGCCAATGGTCTTCTAATACATTTGATAGGAAGACCTAGCAATCAGCCTACCAACATAACCCATTATTTTTAAAAAAAGTAACTGTAAACCTGGACCAGCACATTAGTAACATTGTATCATTGTATTAAGGTGGTATCATTTCAAATAAAATTCTTTACTTTTCAAGAACAAAATGTCAATACTGTCATAGACATATAAAAGTTACCAATATTCAATTAATGTAACATTAACACGATGCCCTCCCTCTACGTAAACATAACAAAGTATGCAAGAGATGGTATCCTCAGTTGCCCCTGAACAGAGTAATTTGAGGCTGGTTCCCTGGAGGAACCTCCTTTTATGAGCCCTACCATTCCCTTAGCATTTGAATTACTCAATCACTGGAAGCCATTGCTTACTCAGCAGTCAATGGAGGAAGGAATCACAGCTATGATTGACCAGGCTCATGGCTCAACCATTCCTGGCACTGTTGGTTCCTAGCACCTTGGTGACTCTACAAAAGGTCAAAATGCCAGCACTTGGCTAGAGAGAAAAGCAAAAAGAAGATGTCCTTCCTCCAGATACACCCCTTCTTGATCCTCTGGCAGGGCACAGCAGTTCAGACCCAAAAGTGAACCAGCAGCCCAGATTCTCTTTGCATTCCACAAAAGATGACATTGCACAGTGGGTCCAGCAGCTGAGAAAGGGAGGGTAAACTATAATTATATTGGGCTGAAAATTAGTAAACATCAGTACTTCGTTTCCCATTGTGACAAGGTAATGATTTTTGGACATTGCTTACCTTACCTAGATTTGAACAAGTATCCTTGAAATAGAAGCTTCTCTATCTCATTTCACATTACCTGAGCCATCTTGATCCCATTTTCAGAAGTCCAGATTTTGATCTCTGTTATTCCAGTGGAAATCCAGAGGATTGCTACCAATTTCAATGGACTTGCTCCAGATTTACATTAGTGTAAGTGAAAGAAAAAATTGCTCCATGATGTTCATATCATCACAGCTACCCAACCACACTTATCACACCAGTGCAGCAGCCTTAGGATGGAAAACAAAAAGGTTTTACAGCTGTATCTTATATCATCAGTCAGTGAAATACCATGGAATTTAATTTGAAAGTACATTTGAAAACATTTCAGGACTTGTCAATTTATTCAGAGCTAGTTTGTTGTTTCAGACAACTGTCAAAGATACTATTACAAAACAATGCAAGCCCCATACCTTATTTTACACAATACTAAAAGCTGAACTTGAGCATAAAGACATGGTGGTCAAATATCCAAGAATAGACATTGCCCATGGTCACATTTCAAATGTACAAGGACCTAAATTCCACTACAGTTTCCCTTGACACTTGTAACCATGCTGGGGAAAAAGTCAAAACATGGCAGATGGAGGGAGATCACAGGAGCTGGCTGCAGCTTAAGAAATTCTGGCAAAGTCACCAAGTGTTTTCCTGATTGTTCCTGGGCTGTGTACATTGGTGTGACAGCTATACTGGGGATGAAGTGTTTTTTCCCATCCCCAAAAACTGGCTAACTCTGCTTGCTTGTTGCTGGGGGATTGAAAGGCATGACTCCACCATTCCCTCCCTCTTATTACAATGATAATTTATTTAAGTAACTAATCCACAGAGATTTGGAAATATCCAGGGGATCTTAGAAAACATGGCCATATTTATTTTCATCAACCATGCTTTTAAGAAACCCACAGAAGTCCAAACACAGGCTCCTGACCCAATCTTTTCCTCAATGAAGTCAATAGCAAATTTTCCATTAGCTTCAACAGGAGCAAAACTAAATGTAAACTTGCCTTTTATACAATATAGTTACAGTGTTGTCAACTCTCATGATCGTATCTTCAGACTCATGATATTTGGTGTTTTCCTTAAAGTTCCAACAACTAGTACTAGGGCTTGTCTACATGGGGATACTAAGGGCTTGTCTGCATGAACAACTAGACTGTGGCAAGCTGAGGTGTGACTCTATCCTCTCTCTCTAGCCAGCTGCGGTCGTTGTTCATGTATCCAGCAGATGCAGGTTAACAGTTTGTTAACGTGCTTTGAGCTAGTCCCATTTCAGAGGACTAGCTCAAAGCACACTGACAAACTTCTAACACACATCAGCACTGGGATAGTTAGTCCACAGCAGGCTAGTGTGGAGGTAGAGTCACACCCCAGATTGCCACGATTTCATTGTTCTATAGACAAGCCCATAGGAAAATGAATCAGAAATAACTAAAGAAGTGATTCACTTTGGAAGTGAATTAAGATAAACTCAATTAAGGCCACATTAATTTTGCCTGAGACTGTCCACACAGAGGTTTATTGCAATTTAATAACTAATCCACTTTCAATTCACATCTTTAGTTAATTTGGAATAACTTCCCTGAGTCTCCCTGTGTAGCGAAACCCTGAGAATCCCAATTTCCATTTTTTAAAACCAGGTCAATTTCTCATCCTCAGAGCTGCAGAGAAAACCCTACAAGCTCCAACCCTGGAAAGCAAATAAAAAGAAGTTACATGTCTTATTTTTTTAAATCTCATGATTTTTGAAGGCTTGGGATTGCTGGTGCTGTAGTTTATACTGTATACTGACTTCAGTGTTCATTTGGAGCTACTTCTTTGACTCTAAATTTACATCAGTGTAATAGAAAGTAGAGTTTAACTCAATAGTATGTCTTGTTTCATTTACTGTTCAAATAATGGGAGGTGGACAATGGGTAAAGAAACAACAATGAAACACACAGGGTTAGATCTTCAGATGGGGTAAAATATTATAGTCTCAATAACTTCAACTGAGCTACAGCGATTTACACAAGTTGAGGATCTGGCCCATATTGACTACATGCAGAAATGTCTTTAAGCACAATTTTTGTTTAATTGTAATATTGACAAATATGGTTTAGCCAACACACTCTCTGTAAAAGCTTCATTTGCCGAGATGTTATGCTTGTCAGAATGTCATTAAACGTAGAGGGCCTCTCTTGTTTGGACAATCATATAAATGATAGCAGGCACATTTTATAGCACAGCTAACTATTTGATTGCATTCATAAATCCAGCAGTCATATGCACTTGCAATTATTTTGGGGGCAGGGGGGAATTGGAGGGTGAGATGAGCCATGATGAACACTGAGGGCCTGGGGGCAGATCTTCAGCTGGTATAAATTTGTCATAGATCCACTGAAGTCAACGGGGCTATGATGATTTACAGCAGTTGTGGCTCTGTCCCCTAACTGTAGGAATGCAGAATCAGATGCCAACTCCACCTCTGTACTTAATACATGCACTTATCCTTGAATTGTCTCCACACTGGGTGAACAGATAATACTATCTGTTTACATGCTTTGAAGGTCTGTGACTTACAACATATTCATCAAAATACAACTGATGTATATAATGGCCCAGAAAACATATGTATAAACATATTATGACTAATTAACGTTTACACCATTCTCAAAATTCCTGTGCTATTTTGTCTTCGTTTAAACTACTGTTTCTAGTTACCATATGACATTAACCTGTAGAGTCTCATCATAGCTTGTGAAAGTCATCAAAAGCTTTCACGTTGACGGGAAGGGGCAGGAAGATTAGGTTCTCAGTGGGCCTTAATTTACCATTTTAAACATTATATTTAATTTTTGTTAGTAGATAAAATATAGTAAACATTCTAAATAAACTCTATTTTTTCATATATGCATGAATTATCGGGGCTATTTGGTCACTATTTAAGACAAGGAAGATTGAGTTAGTTGCACATCGACATTTTGGAAGTTGGTCATCTATCAGTCCAAGGTGATTTTATAATTTTTTTCCCTCCAAATGTATTTAATCAGTTAGTGTTTAGCATTCTTACCCTACACGATGCCTTTAAATCAAGTTTCCGCTGGATCTGCCAATATGAAATCAATTATGCAACAGCATTAAAAAAAAAAACAAGACAAAAAGGAACCTCATGTTCTGCTTGTGGTTAATTCATTGATTCTTCTGTATAATTCTATTGGACCCTTTATCAAATGCAGCTAATTTCTAGCTTGCATACAAATACAGGGAGATGCCAGAACTAAATCAAATAAAAAAGCTTAAGAGAAAGAATCAGCTTCAGCAGTGTGTGTGTGTTTCAAACAGTCAGATTTCTTTGAAGACCTCAGAGGGACAGCTGACTCACGGATTGTTATCATTTCAAGAGGAAAAGAGGTATAACCATATTTGAAGAAAGACCTTTAGTTTATTGAATTAAAAAAAAAGCCATAACAATTGCTGCAATTGACAAGATAGCTGAATGAATGATAACAAAACCTCAGCAAGGAAATGACCATTAATTTAATTTATGTGAGAGCATGTTTTTGCAATAATGACCAAATTATCTAATGTTCACTTACATTAAAAAGCAATAGTACATAACAAATCATTACTAGAAAAGGAGGGGAGAGGGACAGGGGAAAGGCCAATACTTTGAATTAATACCATAGAAGAAAACAAGTTACTAACATCAAAGAACCACCATGATGTTTTACAGCTTACTAACAATTCCAGTTCTATTTTGTCTCTTAAGAATATTTCAGTGAAACTCGCAAGAGAAATCTCAGCAATTTTTATGCAGTGGTGTTTAAAGCTGTAACATGTTTATTTGTTAGGCTTCTTTTCACCCTGTTTTTATTGCATATCAATATTTATTTGAGGTTCAGTTAACCAAAAATATACAGTAAGAATCCATTTCTGAATACATTTAATAACAATAGCACTAACTCTTATGCTGTTTTATAGAAGAGTATGTTTAGCAATCTTAATTCCATGCTCTGTAAGTCTTCAGTGGATACAGTATACAATATATGGCCTACTGAGATACTATTAAGCAAAATGTATTTCAATTTGCTTTATTTCCCTATGCAATGTCAGCACTGCCTTCTCTGTGTATAAACTACGCATCAGAGAGTAGATATAAAGTAGCATATGTCTATAGTTTTAATAGAAAATGAATGGGGAAAAGAGACATTGATTCCATAGTTTTTTCCTCAAAATAATCAAATATTTTTTCTTAAAAAGTCTGCAAACATATTTACAAAAATAGGAAAGCAGTAAATGCAGGCTTTTCATATTTTTGCTGTACTTCCAAATACTAATATCCTAATTGCATTGGAAATCTGCTCCAATGAACAATATACAAAATAAAATAGCGCGCTCCATTTGGTTTCTCATTGTCTATTTTGAAAAAAAACAACCCAGACAAATATATCTTTTAAAAACAACAAAAGTGAATTCCATAAAGCATAACCATCAAAAATACTCCAAAATGTTTCTTACATTTGTGAGTATTTTCAGCTTTAAAAAACAGTTTGTGGCCTTCATTCATGTTATAAAATGTGAGAAATCCTCTTACTTTCAGAAAACTAGCTGCTGAACTGTAATTATAAAGTAGCAACTAAAATTGTATTCACAGTTTCTGCATAATGTGAATTTTTGAACAGGAAAATGTTATAAAATTTGCATTGCTGCCTTGATCTTTCACATTTGTGGTATTAATGGCTGACAGAAAAGAAAAAGTATATTGTCATGCTTGGTTTACCTCAATCATTTATTTCTGAGCTAATAAAAGTAAACAATTACCAGATACTGAATATAGAGATACTATATATAGCTATAGATATGGCCACCATTAAATTATAGTAGAAAATTATTTTGAGTTTGCTAAAGTTAAGAAAAGCACATGAAATCATATTTTGTGTATATCTTGTTTTATGGCCATTCACGGTTTTGTTTTGTTTTGTTTCATTAACATAGCAAAATACAATCTTCCTATTAAACAATAATTATCAGATGGCAGACAATTCTTTTTATTGGTTTACATTGGCAGGTCACAGTCTAAAAGCACAACCACATCAGGCAGAAATTGCACATAGACCATCCTGGATTTTGAAGACTTCAATCTTTATGCTTCTACCAGAAATGCTCCTTTTAAAACCGGGAATGATAAGCTATATTATATTAATTGTTAGTGGATATTTTTTTATTAGTTTATCTAAAGAAAATGACTGAAACTGCAGTGGTTTTTGTTATTTTGTTTTCAGTGTCACTTTTGAAGTCTGTATTTGATGTTCTTAAACACACTTTGAAGGGTAAGTTTCGAGTAAAATCATTTTATGAAAGTTTAATCACCCTCACAGTGTGAACTAGGTGAGTTTCATTTAATGGAATACTGCATATTTATCTGTTCCTTGACATTTCTAAATTTGATGTATGTATTTTTAATTCTTACCTCTGGCTGAAAAATTATGGCAAGTTAGTGGGTAGTGGTAATTAATGTAATACTGCGACATCATACATTCACAATGTCATGATTCTTATGAGGAACTGTTTTAGATAGGACTGGCCTATAAATATGCAGTTGTGTTATCTGTAGAAGGCATATCCATGTCTTCAAAAACCAGACTAGTCTTAAGAAATGACTCTTTATTTGAGACAGTTACCATTACTTCATTAAAAAATGACAAAACAGCAATAAACATTTTAGCTCTTTAATGAGCAAAGATCAGATCTCTTAGCATTGGAATAATACTTGTTATCCAGATTATCTTTATTTCACTCAGTGACCAGTAATATGGCCAAGAAGTACAAAGTAATTTTCCATCAAGTAGTATACAATTTTGTGTGTGTGTGTAATAAGCTTTCGTTCTTGAAAAAGAGTAACTGAAAAGAAATGTTTCTGTTACTGCAGTTAGTTTGTCAGAGAGAGTTCTTTGCATTATCTTACAAACTATCAAAATTGCTAGTAATTTGAAAAAATGTAAAAAAAAATCACATAACTTTAGTCTAATAGAAATATAGTACAGGTAAGAGAAAGTATTTATCAGGGATGTGCTCTTAAGTCCATCTCATTTTTTTTATATAAATGTACATCTGATTACATATACAAACATTTTGAAAGGACTGTGATATACCGTTTCTGGAAAACAACAGGGGAATGAAGAGTTTCTTGTGATTTTAGAACATCCATTTAAAATCACACAAACAAATGTAAGATTCAGGTTTAAAAATTTCCATTTGTTGGCTCTCCATCCTTATAGACCCTCTCTATCTACATTTGCACTCTATAGAGATCTCATCCAGTGAATTCACTTGAATGGCAAGGATAATGTATAGCAAAAAGGGAAATAACTTTACATTAAAATATTAGCAGTAAACTTTGTCACATGCACCATGAGTTCAAACAGTAACAGATCTGTAATCAGAGTGGCAATGTTGGGACATCTTTATACTGCAAAATATTCTTGCAATGAAATCTTTGGACACACTTTATCTTACCAATATGAACTAAATATTTTGTAACTAAACCACAGCGAATTATAAATCCTTCATCAAAGAGGTTCCATTAAGATTATAGTTCTATAAATTATTTAGGTGGAAACAAAAGAGAACATTAAAAACACAGAAAGATATTTTTCCCTCTGGGATTCACTGAGCGAGTGTTCACCACTATATACCTAGAATACCATCAAATACCTTTAAGAACTACTGTAATTCCTTCTCTTACTGAAGCTACTGTGAATTATTTTACTGTAATTACTTTTGCCGCTTTAAAAAAATCTTTTTTAGGTTGTGCCAATTGATGGAGGAAGCTTCTATTAAAAACTCCAATGGGATGAGAAGAATTTTAATTACGGCTTAATCAGCAGCACAGCCACCAAGCATATAAATTATCATGCACGTCGTGCTAAAAATATTCAGTTTCCTTTATTCCCACAACTTTTATACTGACAGCACTTATGTGATAATGTTGTACCTGCCAGGCTTTAAAACTTCTTTGTTTGGCTGGCAGATTTCAGCATGAGCCCCTTACTAAGGCCTTAACAGCATTGGTGCTTTGTGTACTTATCCAAATATGTAAATATGGACTACACAATAAAACAGTTCCAAATAAAAATTGGTGAAAATTATCTGACATTCCATTAGTGTGTCCCTTGTGCATATTTATAGATTTATTTTTTTTTAATTTCAGTCAGAGTTCTTTTCTGTTTGTGTTGCACATGCCTAATTCCATTATGTAACTTAAATCTTAAAAAATTAATAGTTGAATGTGAATGAAAAAGTATCATTCAGGACAATTGCTTCAAGCAATTGCAAAAGTTTTTTTTTAAGTTCATTTGTATATATGTACAATTCATTTTTTTTTCAAAACCCCAAAAGTTCTTGATATGTATATTCACATAATATTCCTCCATATTTAAATAGTAAGAGTCTTGTAGGTTGAAAGCCAAGTAATCTTCATTAATGTCACTATTGTAATCCATCAAAAAAAATAAAGTTTGTTTCATCTTGTCTGGCTATACCCTGGTTGTTGAATGTGAATGAGCGTGGGGATGGGGGTGGGGCAGAGTATTATTCTGTCCTCCAGTAAAGGTATTGAATGTGTGTAGGGGTTGAATCCCTGGTATAGTGTTGGGAATCATTGTAATGGTGTTGGGTGTCATTAAGGGAATATCATCAGGAGACCTTCTCATAGCTAGTGTGTAGTCTGGGGGACAGGCGGTCCAAAGAACCACCTCATGTGGATGGATGGACTCACATTCATGATCCAAGTCAGTGTGCTTCATTTGGAGGGACATTATCTCCTCTTCTTGTGCATGGGCAAGATCATTGGTAGTAGTACGCTGTGGGCTACATCTCCTATGAACATCATGTCTCCTCTTGTCCTTTTTGTAGTACAATGCTGCAAAGGCCAGAATGTTTAGGAATAGCAACGATGCTCCAACTGCAATAGTAACACTCAACTCTGTGGAATAGTCCCTTTGATCCACTGAAAATGGACTTGGTTGTTGTTTGGGATCATCTTGTTTGGCTGTAGGAAAGGCTGAAGTAACAGGTATAGAATTTTTCCTTGTTGGTCTGAAAGTAATATCAGTTGATGGCACTTTAGTTGTGGTCGAGGTATACTGTGAAATGTCATTAAGATTGTGCAGATGAGGTACCAGTTCCAGCCACAGGTTCACTTTATTGGCCCTGTAATGTTCCTTCACTCGTGGTTTTAATCCAATGTGAAGATACAGTTGGTCTTTTTGAGAGTATCTGGTCCATGCTACTTCCTCAAAACGATTGGGTTTAGTATGAATGAATTTTGTATCTTGTGGGACTGGTTGATTTGGGTCACTAGAATAAAAAAAAAGCTGAGATGTAAAGTCTGCATTTCAAAAGCAATTATAAAATTAAGATTTGATATTGCATTTTAACATTTATTTAGGGGAAGGAGGGGAAGGGCAGTGAATGTAGTGTTCATAGAATTGCAGGCCTAATAGCAGTTAGAGCTAACAGAATGCAAGTGGACACTGCAAGCTTCCCCAGTGACCTTTGTACCCGAACCCCAGTCAGCATCTAGCATCCCAGTCCTTTTCTCTCAAGGAAAAATTGTCAACAGTATTATACTTTGGTACTAGTAATGTAGATTAATGCCGACTAGAGACTAGGATGAGAGGTAACAAACCTTGTTTTTATTTGTAACTTAAATCACAGCCTCTGAATTCAGGTCTTCAGAGGTGAAAGGGCAATGTGTTAACTCAGAATAGCACACATTCACTGAAAGCCCAACGGAGTGCAGAGAAGTGATACAAGGTCAGTCCTCGGTACCTCTCAAGTGCTAGTCCATGTATCTTACTTTCATAATTGCCTATTCATTTGAATAAGTGGACATCATTTTAAGTCTCAACCTTCTATGTGCTGTAATGTTGGTGGCATTTTACGTTCTTTATAATCAAAATACCACCACTACTGGAGTACAGTCAAATATTGTGGTTTGTTAAATGATGATCTGTTTTTAATGATGTGCACTTTATAACTGCCATACGTGATCTCAGTATGTTCCTTATTCACTGTAATACATGTTACAATTTCTTACACAGTGGTCAAATTAAAAAAATTGAAAGTTCCAACAGGACTCCCTATTTTAAGTACAGAGAATCTCTCCCAAAGCATCAGAATCTTACAAAGCAGAATGAACTTTTAAAGGCCAACTACAGTACTATGAAAAAGCTAAATATTAGATTGAAAAGATAAAAATATCAGGGAAGCTGCTTTCTGTAGCCCTTCTTTTTTATGTACAAAGTATTTATCACACTGTTATGTATAGAACAGTCACATGGACAGTTTCCCCATGTGTTAACAGAATGTGCAATTTTTAATTGAACTGAGAGATATTAACAACATATAACTCTCAACCTAATTCTGCAACCCTTATTCACATAAATACTCCTTCCTGGCCCAAGTATTTCCTACAGAAGTCCATAGGAAAGGATTGCTGGATCAAGTCCTTAATTTATATATGAAATTACTCTCTATCTAGTACTCACCCAGTTTTTGCAAAGTTCGTCCAGTATGTCATCACCACTGCACTTAGCATGACATCATTTTTGGAGAAATTACAGGGAAATAATTCAGTAGGACCAATCATAGGGATTCCCAGTACATAAGGAACCTCATCCCCATGGGCTGCATCTGCCCAAGCAGGTACCTGATCTGTTTGGCAATGATGGTAGAAGGCATAGAAGTATGTAGGCGATCCAAAATTCGAGTGAAGATCTGCTGTAGCCACCGCTGGTGCAACCCACTGATGATCAGTAAATAAAGCTAGCAGTGTTTTCCTTCTGGTCTCCGGATTGTGTCGGTCTGCCCAGTCAGTATACATAAATTTAATAGTTTCTCTCAATATATCTTTGCCTTCAGGGTATCCATATAAGTTATCGACAAAATTGGAAACAGCAAAATCAAAATCACTAGCTGATATGCCATCTTCGCTATCAACTATATTTTCAACAAATTTTAAACCTTCCCCTTGGTTAACTCCCAACATTATGTCATAGTTCAGGAATTCTCCTTGTTCCATCAATATCTGAGGATCATCTGGTATCACATCGCCATCAATTACTGGTCCAAAGGCTATGTGGTATCGTGCTGGTTGAATGTCCTGGTCCACAAGTTCTCTATAAGGCTTCTGCTGTAGACACTCTACCAATTCTACAGTGTCTGACATGTTGCAACCAACTTTTGTAGCCAACATCCTGGCATATTTTGCAGGTTGGAAACTAACTGCCCAGCTGGAGAGAGCTGTTCCACTTTGAGCTATTGCTCTTTGAAAAAGTCCTGTGGGGGGAAAAATATTTAAAAAGTACTGAGCTGGCTTTATAAGCATGTAGCTCTTTAATGTTTAGTTTAGGTATGTGGGACAATAGGAAATCTTTTACCATTATTAAAAAAATTACTAATAAATAAATGCAGTACAGAAGGTAAAATCTGCTTGTTGCTGTATCCACATCTAATGTGTACAAAAAAATGCACATATGTATATAAATCCAAGACCAATAGATGAGTAAAACTCATGCAAATACCAATTTATAGCAACTAAGGATCTGACCCTGAGTAACTCAGGAAGCTGAAAGAGTGGGAGAAATAGTCTGATGCCATATCTTGTTCAAGATAACACTGTTTGCTTTGAAAATCTCATAATACTAAAATTATTTTATTAGGTTGGAGGAAAAGCCAGTCACGCTCTGCAATTGACTGATTTCTTAGATATTGTTCAAGTCATCAGCACTTGCATGTGTATGACCATGTTTTAAATGGAAGGCTGAATAGGACCTAATATGCTGTTTTTATAGACTTTGTTTAGGATTGAACTTGGCTTGAGATGTACAGGGCTTCTCAAATGGGTATTATAACGAATTGTATATTCTTACACCATACAAAGTACTGGGCAGCATTCCTAACTCATTTATCTAAGAGTCAAGATCCTTTCTTGTAAAAGGTCCTATTTTTAATTAAGGTTTACGGTGGTCACATTTAAATAAAAAAGAAAAATGATACCTTTTACACTGAATATCCTAAAATATTGCTTTATGACTTAAAACAATTAAAAATATACTCAGGTATTCATTTATGAGAGATGAGGTGGATGGGGGAGATTCTGCTGTCACTTATACTTGTGTACACCTGAAGTAACTCCACTGACATCAGTTCAATTACTCTGGATTACTCTGGTGTCACTGAGAGTAGAATCTGGACCAAAAGCTCTGCTCACAAATATACAAAGCCTTGTTTGAATTGATCTTTTCTTTGTTTTAATCTTTAAGTATCTTTGTCCACATCATGGGTGAAATCCTGCCCCAACAAAGTCAGGAGTTTTGCCAATGATTTCAGTGGGGACGGAATTTCTTCCCAGCACTAAGCCATGGCTCATGTACTAGGTGTGTGTGAAAGGGCCTTATGAGGAATTCTGGCCTGAAGGGGTAAAACTAGAGTGGCTAATCCCATATATTTTGTAGTCCCCTCTGTGTTGGGCCATGGCATCACGCTACCCCTTCCCCATACCCTTCGGGGAGGCTAGCTCTACTTCCAACAGGAATTTTCAGTCTAGCCCCTGTACACTGAAGTGGGAAAGGATCCTCTACTCCATACTCCTAGCAAATCATAATTTAGTCCACATTAGGCAATATATTTTACCCTTCTTGCTAATGAGTTTTAAAGTATTAAAACTTTTTTCTGCATCACCACAGAAGTCCTACAACTGAAGGACAACAAACAATTTGCAATTATGCAGTCTCTTTGTGCAGTCTTTTGGAAAATATTTTGTAATCCGGCCTATATTTATTTCATAGCTAACTATAATTTATGCAAAATGCCCTTTGATATATACACATTACACTAACATAAGCATATTTGGCCAAAATTTGCTTTTATTTACACCAGTACAAATCTAGAGTAAGTCTAGTGACATCAGAAGAGTAACCAAGGATTTGCAGTAGGGCAGTGTTTCCCATACTTGGGACGCTGCTTGTGTAGGGAAAGACCCTGGCGGGCTGGCCCAGTTCGCTGCTCCAGGCCTATGGGGGCTGCTGGAAGTGGCACGGGCCAAGGGACATACTGGCCACCGCTTCCAGCAGCTCCCATTGGCCTGGAGCAGCGAACTGCGGTCAGTGAGAGCCGTGATTGGCCACACCTGCAGATGCAGCAGGTAAACAAACCGGCCCGGCCCACCAGGGGCTTTCCCTACACAAGTGGCGTCCCAAGTTTGGGACAGACTGCAGTAGGGTAACTGAAGGCAACTTCTGAAGGCAACATCTCACCCTCTATCATTGATTTACGCAAATAAAATATCTTTGGGGCACACCCTGCTGATCAGCCAGTACCTCCAGCGAAAGGAGTTGAACCTGCTTAACCTATTTCAGAATTTGGCTCTTTAAAAATACAAATTATGGCCTTCATCTCGCAACATGATGTGCAGGTGGACTCAAGCACTGCACAGAGCCTGAGTCAGGGACTACCAGAATCACATTGCAGGATCAGAACCACAATCAAATGCTAGTTAGAATCAATTGCTTCATGAAAACATTTTAAAAAAAGATCTTTTGGGAGTTTTAAAATCTTGAAGATTATAACAGGACCAATCCCTAAGGTCCTTATTCAGTCTTTACTCTGCCCTTACAGGCAAAACTTTCATTGTAGCAGAATCTGGACGTAGACTGAAATATGTGGCTCAAGAGCATCTCTAGATTCATGAAATGAGTCATAACTGAGTATTGCCTGAGAAAGAGCTGAGTAAAAAGAAAGCAGATTCTCAGAATTAAAGGCATAGAAAATAAAATATTTATAGGGCCAGGTATTCAGTTGATGTAAATCAGCTTGAAGTCAATGGGTCTACAGTGATTTATACCAGCTGAAGATCTGGCCAACAGAATATATGCAGCATAATACCAAACTGAAATTTTTACTAGGATGTAATTCTTAATGCAACATAGCTTTATGTTATCTGCATACTCTGTAAATCTCTTTTTTTAATTGTTTAGAATTATTTTCTATACCAATGAGAGAAAGAGTCAGTTACATAGTAAGAAAATGCTGATATAAACATGATAGCTTGTTAAAAGGCACATAAAAGGTCAGATTATGTTAAAAGTCGTCAAGTCCTCTAGCCATAATGTTCAGTTCAGTTACTTTAAAGAAATACTTCTGTTGAACCATGTTAGTGAAAAATGGATGACAGCGAGAAAAGTAATTTTCATACTGTAACTGATTTCTGCCAGCAGCAATGTACAGTAAAGGAAGTGAACTAGATTTCTATCACGAAATATTCACTCTCATGGTTCAAGGGGCTGTAGGCTGATATTAAAATGACATTAATGCATAATGGGCCATACTTTGCTATCGTTTGTATGTCACGGTCCCACTGAGGTAAACAATAATTTGCATTTATTCGTCCACAGATTTCAAAGTACTTTACTGAGATGGATAAGCACTATGGTTCCCATTTTGCATATGGGGTAGCTGAAGCAACTTATTTAAGATCTTCATCTTGCAATGTGCTGAGTGTCTTCTGACCCCTGCAGAATGCTTTGTTCATTGGGGGATGAGAGTACTCAAGTACGCACTCAGCATATAGTAAATGGGTTTATGCTTTTGACAACATTTTATAGTGTTACAACATGACTGTGTAGAGTTAGCTGACAAGATGCAGATCATGACTGACTGGTCATTTCAGATAAAAGCATATAGTGTTCAGCATTACATCAGCTACTTGTAATTAAATCAAAGGTTCAATCACAGGCAGAGACTGGAAGACAGGTTTCCTGCTTCTTAACCCCATCCTCAATCCACTATGCCACAGAGGACCTGCACTGTGATTTCTGCAGAAAAACTGATGGCATAATATGACCCAGAGATTACACCTGGTTACGGGCACTATGCTTAGGCTAAGTTCTGACTGGCTTAAAATGCCATTTTACAAAACATGTCACAGGTTAACATGCAAAAGATCTATATAATTGTGAGTGTCAAATTTATACGTGGATTCTACAATTCTACTTCAAGGTATTTCAAGTATTAAAGTGGTCTTTGGCTGGAAATGGTTTAAAATTATTTTTTTTAAATAATAAAAAGAATAATGATTTTAATTCATTTAAAAATAATTTTTAAAATGAAACCCACCATCCTAGGAATCTATTTTCCACGATAGTATTGTTTACATAATAGAGAATTGGCCTGATTCTTCTTCCATTTACATCACAGTAAGGCCAGATCCAAAAGCTCACTGAGACTTAGTGGGAATCTTTCCACTGACTTCAATAGGCTTTGGATCAGGGGCTCAATCAGAAGTAAATTCTACTGATGTCAGTGGAATTACTCCAGTACGAGTGTACAATCAGGCCCTCCAGGGAGTTCACCAATGTAAATCAGAGGAAAATCAGGCCTTATGTGTCTCTCCAGACTCCATCAACAAGGGTTTTCTGTCATCTGCCTGCAAAGTCTAAACAATATAGCATACATACATGTGAAACGGATAATGACAGAATGGAGTAAAAAAAACAATGTGACAAAAAAACAGAGGCGATGCAAATGAGAAAAAAAGGGTGTGAAATTCTGGTGCCAAAAGGGAAGGTAAAAAAGTTTTTTGGCCTCAAACAACATGTTTGTAATTTCTTGCTGTCTGCCTTAATTAGCTAGAGAAAAGGTGTTAAGTTATGGAATAGAAAAAACATATATGGGCAAAAAGAAAATTAATTTATGACCTTGATGCTTTGACAATTTTGGCTCATGCATGCAAAACATTCAAACGTTCTTTTCTCAGAAGACAGCAAGTGAAATTCATGCAGTTTCAGACAAAAGATTTCTGAACTAGGCACTTTTTTCCTTCCCACTAGATAATACTGTTAAGCATTTCAGCCATTAGCGTGAAAACAGGAACCATGTCATTTTATTTTTCTTTAAATCCTGCTCCTCAGGAGAAACTAAACATGCCTTTGATGACTGATTGAATATAGTCAACCTCATCGACTGTGAGCATCTCTGACTGGTTTTCCAAAGAGGACACCCTTAGGTAGGAAAGAAAAGAGACAAAAATGATGTGCTGTGGATGTGCTGTTCAGAAGTCTGTTGCAAAAGTGTTTCTACAAAGCTCCACAGGAAACAAAGAAAGTCACCCCAAATTTAAACGTGCACAGAAGAGTTGAGGGGAAGGCAGCTATTATAGCCTTTAAAAAGCCAGATTATTATTCAGTTGAACTCAGCAGTCCATAGAAACACAGAGAGAAATACAGAGCATCACATAGTAGTAATGGTGGTGGCATGCAGACACCAAAATTGTCAATATTTGCAACCTGCATAATACCTTTGGTTGAATTGCTCCAACGGTTACCTTCAGAATAATGGGATAAAGTCAACAGATTGACGCATGAACCGCCTGCACCGGATCCAAAAACAGTTATTCTTAATGGGTCACCACCAAAGAACCCAATATTTTCACTAGTCCATCGCAAAGCCTGGATTAGATCAAGGAGGCCATAGTTTCCTTTTGCTGCTTGATCCCCAGTACTCAAGAAACCTGCAAATATAAAGGAAAAAGAGAAAAGGTTTAGCATGGGCTCCTCAGATTATGCTTGTTGCACTGTTATCTTTTCAGTAATGCTTCAAATGTAAATGGAGCTAAGTACTATGTAAATACATAATTTTTTATATCCACTTGGCAATAATTTACAAGTGGCTCATCCTCGCTACAGTAAATCCTTTGCTGTTCATTGTAATATTAACCATGATAAATGAATGTGAGAATTGTGTAGGTACAATACAGAATAATATGCTCATTGCAGTACAAGACTGGGAATAAGTCAGTAAGGACCTATGGCTTTGAAATGTAATAAATTGAGAATAAAATCTTTGGGGAAGGAACCATGCTTTCAGTATGTGAGCAGTGCCTTTCTCATTGTGGGCACTACTGGAATTCAACTAACGAAAAATAACGACACATACATGTGAACAGAACACCACAACATTTGTAAGGCCAAATGTGCAGCCTGCGAACGTGTGTGTTAAAAGGATTGTGTCTGCAAAACTTGGCACATGCCTTTTTGCAGCAATTTATGTAAGTATAGGAATCAGCTGGGCACCCAGCTACCCAATTTGATTTTGCAGATATGAGTTTGGTGCATGCCAGGGGGGTGACTGTTCAATTTTGCAATCCATTGATTGTGGTGTAGGTACTCCCTGTATTACCACATTGACTCCTTTTCCCCTCTTTTCTCTCCCATTCACTTTATGCCCCAAAATATTCAATTTATGTCAGAGGACAGGCTGAGCTGTACAACCTGAGTGACTCTCCTACTCCCTAAGCTCTATTAACCTGGGTTAACTGAGTCTGCATTAAACGATACACAAGGCAATTTGAGCTGCTCTAGTAACCTCTTAGCATTAAATAGATAGGAGCTTAGATGTAAACCAGGGAGCACAAAAGTTGTTTCCTCATAGTCAGATTAGGAATTGTATCAGGTGGAGAAATGAGTGCTTTTCCTGTAGTCAAAACAGGAACTTTGGTTTTTTTTTATTAAAGACTTGTTATCATTAGGCAGCTGACTCTAAAAGCTGAACAATAAACACATCAGAGAAAAGCCCCTCTTGGTTTTTATCTTGGACCCCATGGGTCCTGTTGGCCTCATGTGCAGATTATAAAGTCTTTTGAGCAAAAGTTTAAATAGTATCAGCATTTTAAGGAAAACCAAAAGCCTCCACTTGTGTATGAAACTGATTTTATGCACACAAAATGGACAATGTAATGTGCCCTGTAGAGAAGTACAACCATTAGAAATATTATCTCCACAGGAACTAAATATTAGCGGTTCCTCTGTTCTACTTAAAGTTACACTAATTTAACTCTCCTTTGAAGCAGAGATCACCACGTTAAACAAAAAAGTTTACAGTCATTTTCCAGAAGAAAGCATACAACAATTCTCTTACAAACCTATTCCTCGCACTGTCACATCAACAGCAATACTTGCAGCTCTTAAGACTTAAATTCAGAATGGTAACTGGGTATGATATTGATGGGGAATGAAGAAAAAAGATTCCTTATTTACAACAGCTAGTTACTATGTCCTTTAAAAAATATACCCCTTTTGCTACCCAAAATACCAGGGTATAAACAGGAGAAGCTGAATTTACAGACTCAGTTGCATAGACAGAAAGAGATGACCATTTACTCTAGAAGTCAACAGGACAGTGACTGCAGAAATACAGAACACAACATGTAGTAAGAGCTAACAGAGGAGGATCAGGCTTCATTGTAATTGATGCACCTTTCCAGTGAGAAATGGATACAAATTCAAGACAAGAAAGGTTTCAGAATATTTTTTCTCTGAATGCATAGCAACATTAAGGCCATGATTTCAAGCTTTGTGATAAAGGACTTGATTCCACCGCTGCTGAAGTCAATTAAAAGACTCCCACTGACTTGCATGGAATTGGAACAGGTCCAGAGTTAGGCACCTAAACACAAGTGTTCTGATGTACAGAGGGGCTGAGCACACTGAAGTAAATGTGAGCTGGTATGTCCAGCCTCTCTGAAAAAGAGGTCATTTTTTTATATAATGTGCCAAATTTTAGGCACCCAAGTGTGAACTCTTAATCCTGAAGGGCGTGACAAGATATCTGATTCAGAGTTGTACAACCACTTGGCTTCTACTGAACAAGAACTCAGATATTGATCAAAATATTGATATTCATCTGCAGCCAAATAACATTTGCTCAGAGTGGGTCGGGGGAGGAGATGACAAGATAAGAAGGCCCCATTCCACCTTTTGGATATTCAGCCACTGCTCTTCTTCTCTTTATGCTCAATGCCCTAATGGCAGCCTTTCCCTTTCAACAGCCCCCTGCTCCTTTTGTTTTTCATTCTTTCACTTCTATTCCTCTCTCACTAACCTTCTCAATATCAACTCCCCTCCTTCTCAGGATGAAAGTCATAAACTGTAGCTCTTGCAATCTGCACATGAATAACACACTGGTCAGTAGTCCTCTGTGCACTCTATCCACAGAAGATGTGACTCTGTTACAGCCCCCCAGCTACAGAAGACGCTTCTTCACTCAAGCTGGCGAGCATCATGCTTTTAGCTCTACTGCTCACCATTTCAATCCCCAGGGTTGGCTAGGGGTGGCTACAGAATTTGGATCATCCCTTAGTCTGTTCTTTAAAAGTTTCATTTTGATACTATCAATAAACTGTGTGTAAGAGAGACAGATATGACTCTGGACTTGTAGATGTAGATCTTCACTTGCTAGACCAAAAGTAAAAGCAGAAGCACAATGAGATTAAATTCTATAACCTTTCGAGAGGCCAGCAGTCCATTATTTTTTATTACTATTATTTTTAGACTGCAAAACAAGCAAAACTTTTATTTAAAACAAGTAACACGGTTCAGACTAGATTGCACTATACAACATGGGAAAGAACATTTAACTCTTATTGGGGTGGGTGAAATTTTCAGACTGCTCTTGATGATCAAATGGAAATGCCCCGCCTTTTTCCTATTGTGGGATGACAACAGGAAGCTATGTATAATAAGAAAAGAAGTACTAGAGTAAATTCTGCACACAGTTATACCCCAGCAAATCTGGAGTCACTCCAATGACTTAATGACTGGTGACTGAAGGCAGACTTTGGTCCACTGTACCTAACTGATATGTTCTGTTTTGTCAGATTATGCCTAATCACTGTTACTAGTTTGGATTACTAAAATTCTGCAGTAACAAACAAATATTTATAATACACATGATTATTGTTTATTGCTCTAGTCTTTAGTGTTCAGTCAAATGCACTCACATTCATTCTAACAGACCTTCCCCAACTAAACTGCATAGAAAGCTAATTGGCCTTGCTGCAGAGAGATCTGAGCTATGCTACACTTTGAGCTACATTTGTTTTAGGTCAGTGCTGAGCTTTATTGCCCAGGGAGGGAACAGGCTAATGGTATAAAGTGCTAGGCCAGCAGTTCTCCAGTGTTAAGACCTAATATACCACATCTAATTGGCATATTTTGTTCAGTGTAGTTAGAATGGATTTCTATTCTCAGATTTAAATTTTTTATTAAGGCTAATGTTAAATATATATATATAATACATAGGTGGAGAAAAGAGTGTCTATACATCTGGGCATAGTGCTTAGATTATCCATAAATACAAAGTTTGTTTTTAAAAGTCATATGATACATGTAATACATAATCAGCAATAACCCAAATTTAGGTGAATAAATTTAACAATACAGTTTAGATATTAGAATCCAGACACTTGGGTACATCACTCATGAAAAGCTGTACAAAGATTTGGTTGTGGAAAGCAAAATATATCAATGAGTGGAGATTGTCCCTCAGTAACTGTGCATTTAGGGTGGGTTGTCCATTTAGAGGACACAATCCATGAGGAAAGTATTTCAATTACTTTCCTGACTGCGCTTCTCATCAGCACTCCAGCTCATCCCTCCTGGTACTGCCAATGTCTGGTGATGTGTTCTATGTAGATGTCCCTCGACCACCAGATGGCATCTGACACCATGAGTTGCTGCATCAGCCAAGCATAGCGTTGACCGATTCTGCATTCTCTCAACACTCGCTCATTACTGGGGTCCCATGTGCCCAAGGCTCCAACAATCAGCACATTTGTCTGCACCTGGTAACCCCTAATGTTCAAGGTTTTGGCCAGAGGGGCGTATTTCTCCTCATTTCGAGCTTGGGCATCATGGAAGACCAGGGTTCTGTTCCCAAAGGGCACTGTGACGTCCACCATAATGAACTTCTTCCGGTTCTCACTGGTGATGATGATGTCCAGTCACAGTTGGCTGTCGATTCCAGGGATGGTGGAGTTCAAGGACATGTTACAGATGGGTGTAAGCTGCTCCTCTGAGTGTGCATGGGTCTCTCCAGTGGTTCTGGTTCCCAAACCAGATGGGGAAATCTGCTTTTTGGTGGACTACCATAAGCTAAATGCTGTAACTTGCCCAGAAAACTATCCAATGCCACACACAGATGAGCTACTGGAGAAACTGGGATGTGCCCAGTTCATCTCCACCTTAGACTTAAATAAGGGGTACTGGCAAGTGCCGCTAGATGACTCAGCCAAGGAAAGGTCAGCCTTCATCATCCGTGCAGGGATGTATGAATTTAATATGCTCCCTTTTGGACTGCAAAATGCACCTGCCACCTTCTAGAGACTGGTAGATAACCTTACGGCTGGATTTGGGGAATATGCAGTTGCCTACCTCGACAATGTGGCTATGTTCTCAGATTCATGGGCAGAACACCTGGAACACTTCCAAGCTATCTTCCAGTGCATAAGGGAGGCAGGGTTAACAGTTAAGGCCAAAAAGGGTAACGTACCTTGGACAGCAGGTGGGTCAAGGTACTATTAAACCCCTAGAGACTAAGGTAAATGCTATCCAAAATTGCCCTGTCCCTAAGTCAAAGAAGCAGATCCAATCCTTCTTGGGTTTGACCAGGTATTAGCAATTATTTGTACCACACTACAGCCAAATTGCCACCCCACTGACAGACCTAACCAGGAAAAAACAGCCAAATACAGTCGGTGGACTGAGAAAGCCTTTCTGAAACCTTCCCCATGGGTGGCAGGATGGATCTGACCAGGCGATCTTGGATGCTGTTGTGTCGCAACTGTGTCTGGAATGGAGCTTGCGGCTACACAGGATGTGGGGCAGTGTCTCATCGGCACAGCTGCACTTCCTACATCGCTTGTCCCGATTCCTGCGGTGGACGGCTCCATTCAGTGGAAAGCACTTGAGCTGGGCCTTGTGGATGAACCTCCAGTCAGCAAATGGGATGAAGCTGTCCACAGGGAGAAAGTGGTTGCTGGTGTCACCTCGAATGCTGCCCTCTCTCCCACTGGCCCTTGTCCAGCTTCTGCTTCAGGTTTTCCACACACTGGCAGTGAAAGTCATACTTCAGGGTCCTCTGCAGAATGGTTCTAGCTTTACACTTTAAATCAACCGGCATTCAAAAGAACATAAGAACAGCCGTACTGGGTCAGACCAAAGGTCCATCTAGCCCAGTATTCTGTCTACTGACAGTGGCCAATGCCAGCCACCCCAGAGGAAGCTGAACCTAACAGGTAATGATCCTATCTCTCCTCCTGCTATCCATCTCCACCCCTTTCACAACAGAGGCTAGAACACCATTCCTTACCCATCCTGGCTCATAACCATTAATGGACTTCACCACCATGTGAATTATCCAGTCTTTTTTAAACCCCTTGTATAGTCCTAGCCTCACAATCTCCTCAGGTAAGAAGTTCCACAGGTTTGACTGTGCGCTCTTGAAAAAACTCTTGTATTTGTTTTAAACCTGCTCCCATTAATTTCATTTGGTGGCCCCAGTTTTTTATTATGAAAAAGTAACATAACCTTTTCTTATTTACTTTCTCCACATCACTCATGATTTTATACCTCAGTATCATATTCCCCCGTTAGTCTCCTCTTTTCCATCTAAAATACTAGCATCTTTAATCTCTCCTTCTATGAGACCCTCCTCCAAACCACCTATATCATTTGTGTTGCCCTTCTCTGAACTTGTAATGCCAGTTATTCTTTTTGAGATGAGAAGACCACAATCTCACATTGACCACAATGACAATCAGTATTCAGATGTGGGGTTACCATCGATTTTAATATAAGGGCATAAGATACTCTCTGTCTTATTCTCTATCCCCTTTTTAATGATTCCTACATCTGTTTGCTTTTCTTGACTGCTCTGCACACCAGGACGTCTTCAGAGAACTATCCATGATGACTCCAAGACTTTTCCTGATTTATTGAGTTAAATCTAATGTTGCATTTGTTGCCCAATCACCTTAGTTTTGTGAATCTTGTTTGAAGTTCTTTAGTGTTCACTTTTTGTGCTTAACTTCTTGGAGCAGTTTTAGTATCATCGCAAACTTGCCACTCACTTTTTAGCTCCATTCTCCAGGATTCAGTTTATGAATAAGTTGAATAGGCATTGTCTAGGATTGACCGCTGGGGGCAACACCACTATTACCCCTCTCATTCTGAGAATTTACATTATCCTACCTTTGCCCTGTCTCTTTAACAGTTCCAATCCAGAAAGGACCTTCCTTTTCCCATGACACTTAATTTGCAAGAGCCTTGGCTGTGGACCCTTCGTCAAAGCTTTCTGGAATCTAAAACACTATGTCCACTGGATCCCTGATTCACATTTGTTGACTCTGCATAGAACCTAATCAGATTAGCCAGACCGATTCCCTTAGAGAAACCATGTGACTTCTGCCAACAATTTGCTGTCTTGTGCTGATAATTTATTCTTTACTATTGTTTCAACTAATGCAGTATGACGTATAGACTTATCATCTGTAATTGCTGGATCACATTAGAGCCCTTTTTAAATATGGCGTTACATTACTAGCTTCCAGTAATTGGTACAGAAGCGAGTTAAAGCAACAGTGACAAAACCTAGTAATAGTCCGCAACTTCACATTTGAATTCTTCAAACTCTTGGGGAATCCATCTGTCCCATGTACTTTACTGTAAGTTTATTCAATTAATCCAAAATCTCCTCCTAGTGACAGTCAATCTTGACAATTCCTCCATTTGTCACTACAAAGCCAGCTCAGGTATTGGAATCTCCCAACATCCTCAGCCATGAAGACTAACAAAGAATCACTTAGTTCTCCACAATGACTTATTGTCTCTAAGTGCTTCTTTTGTTCTCAGTATCCAGGGCCCCACTGGTTGGTTAGGCGGCTTCCTGCTTCTGATGTACTTAAAAACATTTTGTTATTACCTTGAGTTTTTGGCTAGCCATTCTCCAAACTCCTCTTGTTTCCTTATTACATTATTTACATCTAATTGGCATGAATATTTTATGATCGCTTCTATTACCTCACTAGGTTGGTCTTCCACTTTTTAAAAGATGCCTTTTTATCTCTCACTGCTTATTTTACATGGTTGTTAAGCCACGGTGGCTCTTTTTTAATTCTTTTACTGTGTTTTTTAACTTGGGGTATACATTTAAGTTGGGCCTCTATTATGGTGTCTTTGAAAAGTGTCCATGCATCTTGCAGGGATTTCACTTTGGTCACTGTATCTTTTAATTTCTGTTTAACTAACCCCCTCATTTTTGCATACTTCTTTTTTAAATGAAATTCCACAGTGTTGGGCTGCTGAGGTGTTCTTCCCACCACAGGGATGTTAAATGTTATTATATTATGGTCACTATTTCCAAGCTGTCCTGTTATAGTTACCTCTTGGACCAGCTCCTGCGCTCCACTTAGGACTAAATCAAGAGTTGCCTCTCCCCTTGTGGGTTCCTGTACCAGCTGCTCCATGAAGCAATCATTTATAGTATTGAGAAAGCTAAAACACTAGCTTGTGGAACTCCATGCCCTATTCTATATTTCCTGTGCAGCAAAATGGGAGGCAGCTAAGACATTGTCTGTAATCGGAAGTGATGAGCTGCAGAAGACCAATATGCTGGTTAAGAGCTGAAGCAAACCTCTGGTGCTACGAGAATTCACACCAAGCCCTGAACCTCATTCTAAAATACAAAAATCCTGGAAAAAATAAAGCAGAACTCATTTCCTAGAGTTAAAGAATCCTTTGCAAAAAGACTCTCTCACAGAGAGCAGAAGAGGAAACATCTACTGTCCACCACAAGGGCAGAGATTTGGAGAATGCATGTTTGGTTCAACCAGAGAGGACAGCTTTCCATTTAAAAAAAGAAAAAGGAAAATGGAAGAATCAGTATTATACTAATAATTTTGCCTCCATTCCATTGGATTTGATAAATTATGACTTATGTCCCAAGCACTAGATCCAATGGTGAAGAAATATCTTGTACCTCCTCAGGAAGAATCACATTGGCTGACTTCCATGTCTATGCAAGATATTGATGTTGACTTTGATGACATGAAACATTTCTACCTCATTCTTCAGAACCATAAGATGCCTGTTAATATCACCAGCTGTTCATGCATATTTGTTTTTGTGCATCGTTAGCAGCATGGCTCAGAAGCATGCAAACTGTGAGGAAGTCAGAGAAATGACTGATAAGACAGAAGGGGGCATTTTTTCTTTTTAGTGAAGAATGGCTCGAAGTGATTAAACCCATCTCTTTCTATGGCTCCATACACAGCACCTGCTCTCTAGAAACACTGTAAAACAACACAGAATGGGGCAAATTCAGATCTGTGGTGTGAGTGAGTGAAATTTGTATTTGCATCAATTTACTATGTATACCAAGGTAGAATCTGTCTTAATATGTTTTTATTTAAAGTTTTCCATATTCTGTATCCCAGAAAGCAATACTATAGATACCAGTAGCTCAGTGCCTTTCCCAGGTTTTTGCCCTAGGCAGAACTTGAACTGTCACTAGCTGGGTGAGTTCAGGACAAAAGGCTTACTGTTTAATCTCCTTGAACTATCCACCATTAGCATAGTGCCTGTGCAGGCAAATATCTAATCTATCAATCTGTCCGTGGTATTTCTACGATGCTGATCTCTACAGTATCTAAGTACCAAGTACAGAAATGTGGAGTCCTAGGGTTCCCTTAGTGAACTCCGCTTTTCGTCTCCTATACTGTCAGCTTTTGTACACTTTGAAAATAAAGAATCAATTCAATAACACACTTCAAAAAAAAAAAAACAGTGGAGGAAGGCTTCTGCAAAAAGGTGAGTTTTGCATTATATTCTGAAAGTGATCAGATTTGGGCTCATTCTGAATCCCTCAGGTACACGGTTCCATAAATAAGTACCTCCCACTAAGAATGCCCCTGCCTTCAGCATCAAGACCTTTGTGCAATATCAGCCTGAGCAATCACTGTGGTGGATTCTGGAGGGAGTATCTATGCTTGGATTTGTTGACTCCAATGGAGTTACCGCCAAGCATGAGTGTGGTCTTTTGGGAGGAGGTTCATTAAACTTCGGCAACCTCCTTTGAGTTGCAGAGCAGCTAGACAAATGGGCACGTTTAAGCACCAAACCCTGGGATTTGCATAACACACTTTTCCCCATTGATGGTGACTTAGACCTACTGCTCAAACACATAGTTTTACATAGGGGATGGGCAAGCTCTAGGGATCACCATACTGCTCTGCCACTGGGCTTCCCCCAACCCCTCTTCCCTTTCATTGGCTGGCTGATGGTGGTGTTGGTTTGTTTTTGTTTTTGTTTGTGTTTATTTGTTAAATGCTGCAATGATTGGCCAGCTTTTCCTCCTCACCCACTGGGGGGAGGTTGCTGAAAATGTGTTTTGCCCTTTCTGCTCTTGTTTTTACAAGAGATTTTTAACATGGTTGGGGAGGAGGAGTAAGACAATAAGAGAGTCACAGAAGCGCAAAGAATGATTAGAGTGCATTATTCTAAACTTTGACTTGTTTTGAACATTCCCATTGACACTATGGAGTAGGAGGTGACAAGCGTTCCAAGAATCTGGGCGAGAAGATGCATATGTCCCATTTCATTTTCTACTTGCACGCCACTTGGCAGGGAATCAAGATTGGCAAGACTCACCTCTGAAGATTTCCAAGAGCACATTATAAGTCCAATAAACTTGAACAACTGATCTAACAATGATAATGAAGTCTTACTTGACAGCAGCAGTTATCTGGTAGAGGTATACAAGGTAGACACATTGCTACAAAAATATAACAGAAGACACTTTATAAAAACAGTTGCCCACACTGCTTGGGTTGTTCAAAGGAATTACACTTTGGCCTTTTAATTTTCAGTTCACCCCATCCATTTGTGTATGTGTTATAATCAGATGTGCCTTGTCATGTTATTGCTTATATAGCTCCATAGAGTTAAATGTTATGCTTTTATTTACTGAAAGTAAATATTAACTGCAGATGTGCAGAAACATCATATGTGGTGGGGAGGGGAAAGGTAGACCTGCACCTCAAATTATCTTTTGCACACCCTGCAGGTATCAAGTTGTTCAGTGAAAAGATTTTGGTTTTGATACCTCTTATCAGAATTTAATACTAATTACAAACTACAAATGTGTGTGTGTTGCCCTTTAAAGTGTAGTTACCGAGTTGGAAGTGTGAAACAACTAAAATGTATGTAATGTGATGAAATTTAAATAACACATTTGTTTTTATTGTGGGCATCTATCTTGAATTCACACCAACTAACCCTCTGCATTTATTAGGTGAGCTGCAGTGCTGTGAACATTACTATATATGTGATATTCATGAAACAGAGAATACGGGACCTCACTTTGCTGACACTGCCACATATTTTAGAACAGGCAGACTATCCTTAATGTTAAAAGCATATTTTACTAATGGAGAAGGGATAAAGCAGCTAGAAAACTAGGACTCACAATACTGAAAAAGTAGAAAGAGAGCATAAAACATAAAACGAATTTTAAAAAGTCTTCCTCCACAGTCAGGTGTCTGCAACACATATCAGGTTCCAGATCTTATAAACAAGTCTTCTGAAAATGTTGCTCCAATTTACATCTTGCATCAAATGCATTTTATACACAAAAGACAGTGTGATTGTAATACAAGTGGAGAGTCTTCCTAGTTCTGTAGATTCATGCTAAATACATACAGATTACAAGTAAGTGAATGATTTAAGAACTGCGGGATTTTATTTCAGTTCTGTGAGATGTGCCAAAAACAGACTAAATCATTATATGTTTTAGTGTTAATAAGCAGATACATTCTTTACTGACTGCCAAAGATGGAATGGACGCTGACAGTACTCACACTTACATAGCAGGCTGCAGCTTGAAGGATCACATAAGCTGCTCTAGAGATACTAATTTCGTTTTGGATTTGTAAGTAGAAAATGAGATTAATAAATCAGTATGGAGACCTGGGCTACCATTGTACCTGGGCAAATGGCAGGATACATGATAATTCTATTACGCTTATTGCTGTTTGCAAAATACATATCAATGAACAGATATGGATTCTATGTAGCTGTTCAGCAAACCATGGTTATGTGAACATATTTCAATCTCTGATTTGTACATAAACATTCACCTTGAATATGTATTTTAATTATTCACTGTGTGTCAATTAAGTCATATGGTCTTGTTTATGCTTTGCAATTTAATGACTGAAATGTTATAAACTGGGGGCAAGCATCTTTCAGACAAATAGGCTATGCCATTGCTTGTAGGTGATTAGAAGATTTGGTGCAAAGAACAGCCATTACCCAACAGTTATTGTAATAAAAATCTATTCCTATAAAAGTTCATGGAAAGGTGAATGAAAAGGGGTGTGAACATGGCGGACTTGAAAAATGTTTTGGACTCCAAAAAGACATCCTGTATTCACACAGAGCCTTACTCAACCTGAAAATACTAGGAAACAGTTCAGCTATTTTATCTACATCTTTTCAGTTTTGCTTTTGAAAGAACAGTATTGAAAAGTTAAGCTTACGAACAATAAGCCACATTGTGAGCAATGCAAAGCAACTGCACTAACTCATTAACTTACTGGACCCTAAAGTACTGCAGCTGGGAGGTAGGATTTCTTAACAAGTCCAATATTCAGCACTACTGCACCGGTAGTTGGCCTCAGGAAATCTCCATTCCTGTTGCCAAAACAACAATTTGCAGAATGGAATCAGCTAATTGCAAAAGGTCCCCATTCTAAATATAGGCGCTTACAAGAAAACCTTACTCTTTTGGCTCAGCCTAGCATTCTGAAAGTACTCATGGAGAAAAGCATGGCGTTGAATTAATTCTCATCTGTGTTTTTACAAATTATAAGATGAGTAGTGTTGGTGGGATAGGCCAGGGGTCACAAAAATGCTACAGCTGTGGGGGTCTTTGAAACAACTGTAGGGGACTGCGGAAGACTGTGTCACGGCCTAGCTAGGGTGTCTCCGCTTTCTCGGCGGCCTTGTGAAAAGCCCCTGCTTGCTAAGTGGCCGGTCATTGTAGGACACAGCATGCCAGTTATAACTTGCTTTTAACTGGTTGAAACCAGTTTGTATGGCCTTAGGGCAAAGGGCGGACATAGCCTGTGGGAAGTCCCTTCTTGCATATGTATGAGTTGCTTTGTATTGTGTATATATAGCTGTATGCTCCCGGTCCGCCTTTGGACTCCGACCCAGGCCGAGCTGAGCTTCGGTGCTGGGTTCCCCGCCTAAGTGACAGCAACGCCCAGGGTCCCCGTTGCGGATGTGTCACTTTACCTTCATTAAAGCCAAATAACTCACTGTGTGTGTGGGCCTCATCCTTGCAGAGCACTCAGGCACATAACAACAACAAAAAGAAATTCCACCTCTTTTGGGTTTTATTCTTCGTTTTCTTTTAGTGCAATGGGTTACCCAAAAAAGCCCAAGTCACTGGAGTCCTTTAAAACAAAGAAACTTCTTCTCCTTTGGATCTTAGGTTTGGTCTACACTGAAAAGTTATATTGCCATAGCTACCTTGGTCAGGGTAAAACCCTACTCCTGACTGAAACAACTATGCAAACTAACCCCCCTAGTGTAGATGCAGCTATGTCAATGGAAGAGTGCTCCACAGTAAATAAAACAGTAACAACGCTCTTATAACCCAATGTTTCTGAAAACCTTAATAAAAATAAAATCAATAGTTACTATGAGACAACATGGCCCAAAGCAAATCCTAATAGCAGGGTAATGTGTACGATATAAAAAAAAAAAATCATATACCAATCCTTTGGAACACAGACCATCCCTAAACTAAACACAGCCCCAACCAACCCCCTAAAAATAAACCACCAACTCACAAACATAATGGGTGAGATTTGTAGTGCTGGCTGACCTCTCCTCCCATAAAAGTTAATGGGGAGTTTTACTTTCAATGGGAGCAGAATTAAGCCAATGTTCTTAGGACATTTGAAAATCCCACCTGAAATATTTTCAGGATGCCATATTTTGTCCCTTTTCTAGTTAGTGGGAGAAAACAATTTCCTTGAAGAAGACTTTACCTCTTTTTCTTTCATAATTATATCATGGTTGCCCCACTATTCCAATCCTATCAATCTCAAATACCAAAAGATGGGGTGTTAGCCAGTACACAGAACACTGAATCAAATGCCTACCCCTAGCCTATTGAGTAGCATCAGAATCAATTTTCAATGGAAAAAATGGAATTATGGCATATTACATATTGACAGAATTATACATGAAAGACTGGGACCTTCAGACCTTACTGGATATTATTGGGCAGCACAACTAAGAGCTGTGATAGCTTGGTGTAATGGAGAATATCAGTAAACATTGGATAGACATGGAGTCAAAAGCCTTCTCAACTCTATAAGGTCAAGAATCTTTATAATAAAAGAGCCAAGATCTGCAGAAAAAATCTCCCTTCCCATCCAGCTGTTTCTTTTACCTTAAAAATCTGATCCATGCGGAAAGACCCCTTAAAAACATTGGGAAATAAAATCAGTTTTGAGAAGAGACCAGAAAATAATGCAAATTTTTGCATTTGCCAAGAATTTTAATTTTTATGAAATTTCAGCTTTTGCAGAGAAAATTTTCCCAAATGAAAAATGATAGGTTGACAGAGCTCTATGGTTAGAAGATGCTGTGGATGATGGGATTTTAGGCCAAATTTTTCAACGTAAGGTGCCTAAAGAGAGGCACTTACAGTCATATTTAGGCAGCCTGATTCAGCCCCAGCTCCCACTGACTGTAAATTGAAAATGTTAACTTCATTTTATTGTGTAATGGGACAGTTAATTACACATGTGACTGTGATTTGCTTAGTAATGTCTTTAAATTGAAAACTTCTGCCGATCTCTGCAGTGCTGCAGAACATTTTTTTCTCCATGTTAAGCCATGAAATAATCTTGGATTTGTAGTGGCTGATCTGGTTGTTTTTTAATATGGATTTTGGTTAGTATTAATCACGTCTGGAAACTTTTGAAAATGCATATGGATTGATGAGATGGTGAAATGGAGATAGACACTTTTGGTGGTCATTCTTATAACAATGGTCTAAAAATGTGATGAAGAAGCCACTTTCAGGTTCTTTGATACAATGGTAACTCAACACTGGGAGGCTCTGTGAGGAAGATCCAGTGTTATAAGTCAGATTTGAAGAAAGGGAGGTCAGGAATTTGCCTGCAAAAATGTGTGTGCAATTACTGTAATAGCATGCACAAACGTATTTAGATACCTAAATAGCCATTGGAATGTGCAATCATCCAACTGAGGTCCAAAATTCAGGTGCTAATGTGAACCTCAGGCCTGGTCTACACTACGCCTTTAAACCGAATTTAGCAGCGTTAAACCGATTTAACCCTGCACCCGTCCACACAACAAGGCCCTTTATATCGCTATAAAAGGCTCTTTAAACCGATTTCTGTACTCCTCCCTGACAAGAGGAATAGCGCTGAAATCGGTATTGCCATGTCGGATTAGGATTAGTGTGGCCGCAAATCGACTGTATTGGCCTCCGGGCAGTATCCCATAGTGCACCACTGTGACCACTCTGGAAAGCAATCTGAACTCAGATGCACTGGCCAGGTAGACAGGAAAAGCCCCGCAAACTTTTGAATTTCATTTCCTGTTTGCCCAGCCGTGGAGCTCTGATCAGCACGGGTGGCGATGCAGTCCCAAATCCAAAAAGAGCTCCAGCATGGACCGTACGGGAGATACTGGATCTGATTGCTGTATGGGAGACAAATCTGTTCTATCAGAGCTCCGTTACAGAAGATGAAATGACAAAGCATTTTGAAAAATCTCCAGGCTATGTAGACAGAGGCCACAGCACAGTGCTGTGTGACAAGCGTAACGGAAAGCCAAAGAATCAAATGGATGCTCATGGAGGGAGGGAGGGGACTGAGGACTCCAGCTATCCCACAGTCCCTGCACAGTCTCCGAAAAGCATTTGCATTCTTTGGCTGAGCTCCCAATGCCTGAAGGGTCAAAAACATTGTCCCGGGTGTGTTCAGGGTATATGTCATCAATTTACCCCTTCCCTCCCCAGAAAGAAAAGGAAAAAAAAATGTTCTCCCTTTTTCAATGTCACCTGTATGTCTACTGGCATGCTGCTGGTAGACGGGTGCTGCAGCGCTGAACACCAGCATCCCCCTCCCCTTCGGTGGATGGCAGACGTATGCGTACAATATGACTGGAAAACTTGTCAATCATCATCCCGTGAGTGCTCCTGGCTGCCCTCGGTGAGGTCGCCTCGGGGCGCCTGCTGGTAAAAATGGGAATGACTCCTGGTCATTCCCTGGCAGATGGGTACAAACGGCTGGTAACTCGTCCTTCATCATAGCAGCTGGAGGCTGAGCTCCATCAGCCTCCCCCCCTTTCATGTCTAAAAAAGATTCTGTACTCCCCCTGGACTATCATAGCAGCGATTATATAGGCAGTGGGGCTGCTCTCCTCCCCCGCACCCTTTAATGTCTGGAGAATGCTGCCTGGACTATCATAGCAGCTGTGAGGCTGCCTCCCATCATTTATCTCACTAAAAGTCAGTGTTCTTATTCCTGCATTCTTATTATTCTCATCACACAAATGGGGGGACACTGCCACGGTAGCCCAGGAGGGGTTGTGGGGAGAGGGAAGGCAACGGGTGGGGTTTGCAGGGGCACCCCCTAGAATGGCATGCAGCTCATCATTTCTGCGGGATCTCTGGGGCTCTGACATGGAGCGGCTGTGCTCTCTGGTTCTCTAGTACACTTGCCCCATATTCTAGGCAGGACTGACTCTATTTTTAGACAAAACATAAAGAAGGGAATGACCCGGGAAGTCATTCCATTTTTGTCCATGCGCCCGGCCGACCTCAGAGCAAGGCCAGCAGGAGCACCCATGACAGCAGCAGATGTACATCATCACGAACTGATAACCGTCATCATCTCATCGCCAATTTACAATGGCAGAGATGGTGCTGTAATAGGGATGGTAACCTGTGGCTGCGTGCACTCGACT
Source organism: Chelonoidis abingdonii (assembly GCF_003597395.2). Lineage (NCBI taxonomy): Eukaryota > Metazoa > Chordata > Testudines > Testudinidae > Chelonoidis > Chelonoidis abingdonii. The sequence continues at coordinate 14,558,531 of NC_133776.1, forward strand.
TTATACAATCTGTTTTACAAAACCAGTTTATGTAAAATCGGAATAATCCTGTAATGTAGATATACCTTCAGTGTTTGCTTTTGGAAAACGTTGACATACTCATACTGTATTACCATGAATTAAATAATCAAGTTAAAAATAAAGATGTAAGCATCTCTTTTTAAAAATTATGTCTGGTTAAATTATCCTATATGTGACGTTGCACCCATAATGCTTTATAAAAATATGATTATGAGTGTAAATATGACACAACTGGAATATGGTTTATGCTAGATATGCCATGTAACATATCTTTGCAAAGGTTATGATCTACTGAATATATTCTTCCTATTTGTATGTATGTATCATTTTTATATTTGAAGTTATGAATATTGGCTTTGTATTTGGTCAGCTTCTTGAGAAAGGACAATTCTCAGTAAATGACCGATCAAGAGACACTTAACTGACAATGGACTTTGGGAGACGCCAATCCACATCTGAGCTTTCCTGGGAATGTTCAAACTAACATGTAAACAATGGCATCAGCCTGCAGAAAGCGGAATCATTCATAGACGTGACTTGCCCAGCTGGCTACAGACTCCATCTTGTTGCTGTGATTTTGCACAGGAAAACAAGGAGGTTTCTTTCCACAAGAGAAAGAATATAAAAGGCCCTGGAAACCCCTCCATTTTGACTTCAGTTGGCTCAGAAGATAGTGTCTCCACCCCAAAGAGATGCCTGAAAGAAGCTGGAACAAAGGACAGTAACTATGGGTGGGTGTGAGTGATTGCTGGACCCAGACTAGGAAGGAGTCTAGTCTGTGAAAGAAGCTTATTGGAACACCTCTGAGGGTGAGATTTACCTGCATTTAGTTTCCTACTTATTAGGCTTAGACTTGCGTGTTTTTGTTTTATTTTGCTTGGTAATTTACTTTGTTCTGTCTGTTATTACTTGGAACCACTTAAATTCTACTTTTTAGATTTAATAAAATCATTTTGTACTTACTAACCCAGAGCAAGTAATTAATATCAGGGGAAGCAAACAGCTGTGCATATCTATCAGTGTTATAAAGGGCGAACAGTTTATGAGTTTACCCTGTATAAGCTTTATACAGACTAAAATGGATTTATTTGGGGTTTGGATCCCATTGGGAACTGGGAGTCTGGGTGCTAGAGACCTGTGCACTTCTTAAGCTGTTTTCAGTTAAGTCTGCAGCTTGTGAGGGATGTGGTTCAGCCCTGGGTTTGTGTTTGTAGCAGGCTAGTATGTCTGGCTCAACAAGGCAGGGTACTGAAGTCCCAAGCTGCTAGGGAGAACGGGCTCAGAGGTAGTCTCAGCGCATCAGGTGGCAGTCCCAAAAGGGGTTCTGTAACCCAACCTGTCACACTATAACTTATTCCTTGAGATCAGTCATTCATTCTGAGACGTACTTGTTGAAACACACCTGAGTAAACACACTTTTTGTGTGTGTGTGCTTAACATCCCTACAGAACGCATAGCAATTCTTTTACTGCGATGGCAACAATTTACCTCACTCCCTAGAAGGACTGCATAGTTGACTGACCTTATGACCTTCCTGTGGTCTGGAACCCTCACTAGCTAATGTGCTATGTTACCAAGACATAGCAAAATGAGAGAGAAAGAGAGACAGCAAGAGAGTACTCTGTCACTTTAAAACAACTCAACAGCAAATTTGTCTTTTATCAAAAATATTTCCAGTTGGCAACAGCTCAATTTAAAGTTATTTTAGCTTTCTTTTAAGAAGAACGGGCATCAGTTTTCATAAAGTAGGTGAGTAGATAAAGCATCAATTCAATTTCAGCCCTGAATTTTACAGAAAAAATGAGGATAGCTGAAGCAGGTACCACCCCTTGTCACACAAATCCACCACAAAGAATGCAGGTTAGCACTATTGGCATTTATGTTCATGAAGACAGAGCTACTATATCTATTCTTATTCAAACAATGGGATATATCCCCCTGGTCAGGAATCTAATCTAATCTATGGACTTACCTACTTATCTAAATTGTTATACTGCATCCAGCACTATAATGTGTACCAGGAATGGTCACGAGGACACTGAAAATTTATCAACACTTGAGGCATCATCTCGAACTTTTTGGTCTTCAGTTTTCAGTACTTTAGTTGTGATCATTGGTAGCCAAAAATATCAAGTAATTAAGAAGCTACTGTGCCACATCACATGCCTGCTTTGTCCTACCAAACATCCTGGTCTGTCATGGCTGAAGCTTTACTGTCTGCAGCTTCTGTGTTTACCATTGGCTAATATAAGATGTAATAGCTATTCAAAATGATTTCCCCCCACTGCAATCCACATTTTATTCACATTTTGTGAATTAAAGGCTGGAAACTGTATAGTAAAATTTGAGAGGGGATGGTCCTGAATGGAGCTTTTTGAAATAAAAATAACAGAGGCTGTAAATGCCACTTTAGAAAAAAATGACTGTTATTAAACTATTCTTCACAAGCAGAATCCCAAGAGATTAAGCTACCACTGTCTGCACATCTGTTAAGCAAAACAGTAGCATGAAAAGGTTATAAATTAAAATACAAGTAGTATGTACAAACCCTGCATTTTGCTCAAGAACATAATTATAAAACACCTGATCACACACAGATCTTCTCTCTAATTTTGGAGCAACAATTGAAATAAATACAAGATGTCAAACATTAGTCCCCAGTTTGAGGAGGGAGGGGAAGTCTTCATTCAGTTCCACCCAAGTTAATTGAGGCTAGAATCATTCCAGCAACATCTATAGTAATTTCACATTGATGCACTTCAATTAAGGAATAATAAGAGTGCAAGTAATTTATACTCATAGATAAGATGTCAGTCCGTGAAAAAAATTACCGATCGACTCAAAGAAGGCCTCTGGAACACTAGCAGAGCAAAGTAGTGGGACTTTCAATTTTGGGGCCCCCTCTTTGACTGAACGCAGCATCCTGATCTTATTCAAAAACATAGTCATAATAGCCACACTGACATTTTAAATCATAAGAAATGCTTATTTTACACATACCACCTGTCGATTTTCTGACGTCATTCAAATGGCACTAACAGAGCTTCATTAACCAGTGACAGCAAAGAACCTTGAGCTCATTTTTTTAGTTTCTTAAAGGTATCAAATATTTATTAATTTCATTCAATTGCTGACACAAGGATGTATTTTTGCCATTATTATTTTTCAGTTAAAGTATTCTGTGAAAGAAGTTAAAAGTGTACCCTGCTGATGAGACCCTGGTATCACCTAACGAACTTACCATTATGCTAATGTATAAAACCATACACACTCTACTGAGCGGAGACTAAAGCCCTAATACATCTTTTCTAAAACAATGAGATAATTTCCCTTAACATCAGGAGAAGTCTTTTATTTTTACACTGTTTCTGACACTTCCACTGCCCAGGTGAGCCCTGGGGTAGATTTATTGGTTTGTAGCCATCTTCCCTTGTGTATTTCACTCTTCCTATTAGTGTCAAGGGCATTGCCAATCCTCAATTTTAAAAAAAGCACATGCCATGTTTTGATACCACTTGGCTGTTTAGTGGATGGGTCAGAGTCTCCACTGGTGGAGTAATGAAGTCATGCCAATTTACATCAGAAGAAGAACTCCATATGTTTCTGACCTCTGTGAACAGAATAAGCTTATGTGTGCTGCAGTTGCAAGTGATGTTCATAATCATTGTAGCAACTGTAGTTGTGGTGACAATTCATAAAATAAATTATATTTTATATATATTTTATGAGTAGCAGAGCATAACTGATGCTTAAGACAACTGTCAGTCCATGTGATGACCAGAGGCTGCAGTACATGCTGGATGCAGACTTCCAAAAAGAAACGCATGTGTATACGTGAACTAACACATAAGTATCGAAACTGTCCTTTATTTCTGGACAGATCTGTCCACATAAAAGTTTTATGGTCCTGTGACACATAAAATGAAAGTGACAGAGGGACGCGTTCAGTGTTGTGTTGTAAAGCTGAAATGTGGATATTGCATTCAGTGCCAGTATATTAGTTCAGAAGTTGCTCGGTTTTGTAGCCCTAAGGATTAATCTGCTGGTCTGTATAAATATATCTTTCTTATAAATTTGAGTATCTGATGTAATAGGCTTAAAGATTTATAAAAAGAATAAGTTTGGCTGTAATGCAAGAGACCTACAGGCTAACACCCTGTATGTTAAGCTAATGCAAAGTTAACACATTTTGGGACCCAGACCCAGAAAAGTAAAATTAGACAAAACACCCACGCAGATGTCTAGAGACTTTTGCCTGAACCAATAACAATAAAGGGTGGAAAAAGGGGATTTCTGCCCACAAATCTCACAAGTACACCACAAATGCGTACATACCTGTCAGCCTATGGGGTAAGTGTACCCTAACATTTCAGTGGGGGAAAGATGAAATTTGGGCATAAGAGGAAGGATTTCTGACTAATGCCCTATAAAAAGGAGAGGCAGCCCACCATTAGGGAGGCAATCTACCCACCTATCTACTCCCGTCTACTCTTCATTGCCTCTAGCTTCAACAATGTATCGATGCTACCCATCTACGACGGCTATTAACTATTAATAGGTCGTATATTATTTCTTTCCAAACTGTAAGTCTACAGGGACTTAATTTCCCTAAGCCTATATTTATTCAGTTTAAAATTTATTGGGTTAAGTTAAAGAATAAACAGCTTTAACAGCTCTGCATTTAGCTTCCTCTGCTAAGAGGTGTGAAAACGGAAATTGCCACAGGCGTGGTCTTGTATCTTCCAACACCAGGTTATTAAAATAGAGTGTGAGTATTAACCACGTTTGCAACTTATAATATTGTATTATCATCTGTATCTCTCAAATATCAGTAATACAATTGTAACGCTGTAATTCTGTTTTACCATTTGCTTACTATTTCATTGATTTTAATAAAAGGTCTTTATGACAATATCTGTCTCAGTGTAAGCTTCCTGTCCTACCCCTGAAGTTCCTTTTATAAACACTGTGAAGCCTGATTCAGGACAAACTTTATCTTCTGATCAAACAAATTGGCAAGCCAAAACTCATACTAATTAATGTCAATAATAATAATGATTAATATTATTAATTTAAAATTAATTAAATCAAATAAAATTACGTGGATAAATTAAATCAACACTACTAACACACCCCAAATCAGGCTACAGTTTTGTAAACTCAGATTGCTCAGTGCTGACTGATCAGAGAGCATCATTGATTCAGAAAAGCATCAAATAAAGCCTAGCCTGCCCCTCCCTCTTTCCACCAGAAGAACAAAGAGGCAGATAAAGCACTAAAGGGAGGAAATTCAAAAGGTATTAAACAAAAAATATGATTTTTTTTGTAAGTCAATGCTTCATGGATTCTTCAGGTATTTTAGAAACCAACACTACATATAAAACCTACCCTACAATTATATTTGAGATAACATTTATGGAAAAAACATAATTGCCTGATCTTTGACTAGGAAGACTAAGTTTTTTATGTTCTTCTGTTGTTCACAACCAGACTAAATGAGACATTTAAAGCTAAAAAACACCCATCATTATCAGAAGCTACATTGTAACCATTCTACTGGCACCAAAAAGAAAAAGAAAGGGAGGTCACGAGAAGCAAATTATCAGCACAGAACAAACACTGAATTTACATAAAATTGCCAACTATAACAAAAAGCTGCCAGACAAGGACAAGAATGTCAAATTTTTTATCAAGTTACTGAGAAATCTTATGGTAAAGAGTAACCTCTCTCCTCCCTGCTCCCCACACCTCCCAGCCTTGATCTAGAAGTATTCTAGTGAAACTCTTGTATCTTGTGCCTTTGGGAGGACATATCTAGTAGGCTCCACAGGGGTGAGCCCTGTGTCTGGTACTATTCCACATTTTAATTAATGACTTGGATAATGGAATGGAGAGTATACTTATAAAATTTGCAGATAATACTAAGCTGGGAGGGGTTGCAAGCACTTTAGCGGATAGGATGAGAATTCACAAGGACCTTGACAAATTGGAGAATTGGTCTGAAATCAATAAGATGAAATACAATAAAGTCAAGTGCAAAGTACTACATGTTGGAAGGAAAAATTAAATACACAGCTACAAAATGAGGGGTGGTAGTACTGCTGAAAAATATGCTGGGGTTACAGTGGATCACAAATGGAATGTGAGTCAACAATGCGATGCTAATATCATTGTGGCATGTATGAACAGGAGGGTCATATGTACGATATGGCAGGCAATTTTCCTGCTCTCCTCATCCCTAGTTAGGCCTCAGCTGGAGCCAAGGGTCTAGTTCTGGGTGCCACACTGTAGGAATAATGGGAGAAATTGGAGAGAGTCCAGAGAACTACAGAAACCTCACCTATGAGGAAAACTTAAAAAAATTGGGCATGTTAAGTCCTGAGAAAAGAAGACTGAGGGGAGACCACGTATGTTAAGGGCTGTTATAAAGAGGATGGTGATCAATTGTTCTCCATGTCCACAAGGCAGGACAAGAAGTAATTGGCTTAATCTGTACCAAGCAAGATTTAGGTCAGATATTAAGTAAAATTTTCTATCAGTTAGGATAGTTAAGCACTGGATTAGGCTTCCAAAGGAAGTTATGGAATCACCATAATTGGAGATTTTTAAGAACTGCTTAGACAAAAACTCTCAGCAATGGTCTAGGCAGGATGGTCCTGTGTCAGCACAGGAGGCTGGATTAGATGACCTCTCAAGGTCCCTTCCAGTCCTTCATTTCTATTATTCTGATTTGCTGTAAAATGGATTCATAAGATCATAAGCATGGCCGTACCAGGTCAGACCAAAGGTCCATCTAGCCCAGTATCTGTCTACCGACAGTGGCCAATGCCAGGCACCCCAGAGGGAGTGAACCTAACAGGCAATGATCAAGTGATCACTCTCCTGCCATCCATCTCCATCCTCTGACAAACTGAGGCTAGGGGCACCATTTCTTACCCATCCTGGCTAATAGCCATTTATGGACTTAACCACCATGAATTTATCCAGTTCTTTACATTTTAAAACGCTGTTATAGTCCTAGCCTTCACAACTTCCTCAGGTAAGGAGTTCACAAGTTGACTGTGCGCTGCGTGAAGAAAACTTCCTTTTATTTGTTTAAACCTGCTGCCTATTATTTTCATTTTGATGACCCTAGTCTTGTATTGAGAATAAGAAATAATTTTCCTTTTCCACTTTCTCCACATCACTCATGATTTATATACCCTATCATATCCCCCCTTAGTCTCTCTTTCCAAGCTGAAGAGTCCTAGCCTCTTTAAATCTTTCTCAATGGGACCCTCTCCAAACCCCTAATCATTTTAGTTGCCTCTCTGAACCTTTTCTCAGTGTCCAGATATCTTTTTGAGCATTGGCCTGCTAAACCCAGGGTTGTGGTTCAATCTTTGAGGGGCCACTTAGGGACTGGGGCAAAACTGGTCCTACTAGTGAAGGCAGGGGCTGACTCGTGACCTTTCAAGATCCTTCCAGTTCTAGGAGATTGGTATATCTCCAATTATTACCTTTCCCTTTATAAGAGCAATAATTATTCTCAGTTTATTCTCATCCCTTTTAATGATTCCTAACATCCTGTTTGCTTTTTGATCGCCTCTGCACACTGCGTGGACATCTTCAGAGAACGATGATCCATGATCTTTTCGTGACTCACTGTAGCTAAATTAGCTCCCTCATATAGTATGTATAGTTGGTTATTTTTTCCATGTGCATTACTTTACATTTATCCACATTAAATTTCATTCCCATTTGTTGCCCAAACACTTAGTTTTGTGAGATCTTTTGAAGTTTCAGTGTCGCTTTGGTCCTAACTATCTGAGCAGTTTAGTATCATCTGCAAACTTTGCCACCTCACTGTGTTACCCCTTTCTCCAGATCATTATGAATAAATTGAATAGGATTGGTCCTAGACTGACCCTGGGGGACACCACTAAAAGCAGAGAGTAAGTTATAAAATATTGACGCACAGAGTGCCTCATTGCTGAACTTCAACAAAGTTTCAAGAAGTGCTTGGCACATAATTCACATAACAGCGCCCAGAGTGGTAATGTTAGGGCAGACTTATATACGATATAAGCATTACACCATGACCAATATATTCTGTGATATATTAAATAATACCTACTGTAAGTCACTTATTGTAACTTCGGGAACGGTCTTAAAAATGGGTAATATCTGATGACCTGATTCTCCTTGTGCCTCTCCCCAATCTTGGCAAGGTATATATAAGATGAAGTATGCAAACAGAGTAAATAATTCATATCATATACCAAAAAGTCTATAGTAAGATGTTAGGGATGTGCTGTAAGCACTCAAAGTTAAAGATTCCAGATATGGTTGCCGTGTAACCTCAGTTTGGCCCCTCGTGGTATCATTATGATACAGTCTTATTCTCATGATCACAAAATATTTTTCAGCACTGGTGATAATGAATGGCTACGGTAAACCATAACAGTCTGTGCCTCTGTTTTCTTCATGCAGCCAGATTTGTTCGCCAATTTACTGAACCTCTTCAATGGTAATCACTCACATGCCCATTATTTGCTGGTATCACTCTAAACTCTACACTGCTGCAGTTTCAGAATTGAGACTCTATCCTGACATTTTCATGGAATTTTAGCCATGATTCTACTGACTTAATGGGATTCCTAGAACTAAAGCACTGTTTTAGTGCTTGGAAAATAAAGGGGTCAGTTTAATTAATTTACATTTAGTGAACAAAGAGTTCAGTGCTGACAAAGACTGGGCAGGTTTTGTAGATTCAGAATCTTGGTCTTGCAGCTGCTGCTTCGTATATATAAAAGTTTCAGTGAAGAAACGCCAGTATAAAACTGGAATAAGACAATGGTGAATCAGACCCTAATTAATGATTATTACATCAAACTTACTATAACCATGAGAAAATAGGAACAAAAGAACGGCATACTGGGTCAGACCAAAAGTCCATCTAGGCTAGTATCCTGTCTTCCAACAGTGGCCAATGTCTGGTCCCTAGAGGGAATGAATAGAAAGATAAACATCAAGTGATCCATCCCTTGTCACCCATTCCCAGCTTCTGGCAAACAGAGGCTAGAGAACACCATCCCTGCCCATCCTGGCTAAAAGCCATTGATGGACTATCCTCCATGAACTTATCTAGTTCTTTTTTGAACCCTTTATATGTCTTGGCCTTCACATATATCCTCTGGCAAAGATTCCACAGACTGACTGTGATTGTGTGAAAAAAGACTTCCTGTTTCGATTTAACCTGCCGCCTATTAATTTAATTTGGTGACCCTGAGTTCTTGCAATATGAGAAGGAGTAAATAACACTTCCTTATAACTTTCTCCACACCCAGTCATGATTTTACAGACCTCAATCATATCCCCGTGTTAGTCACCTCTTTCCAAGCTGAAAGTCCCAGTTTACTTTAATCTCGCCTCATATGGCAACGTCCATCCTATCATGTTTGCTCTGTTCCCTTTCTCTATTTTTTTTTTTTTTAACCTTTTCCAATTCCAATTCCAATATATCTTTTCTGTCTATTACCTATCCCATTCTTAAAGATCCCAGCATTCTGTTTGATTTTGAGTACTGCCTGCACATGAATGGATTTTCAGAGAACTATCCACAATGACTCCAGATCTCTTTCTTGCAATGGTGATAGGTAATTTAGACCCATTCATTTATACCTATAGTTGGGATTCATGGTTCCTATGCTTTACTTTGCATTATCCGCATTGAATTTCATCTGCCATTTTGTTGCCCAGGTACCTAGTTTTGGGATCCCTTCGTATTCCTGCAGTTGCTCCAGACTTAACATCTTGAGAAGTTGTATCATCTGCAAAATTTGCATCTCACTGTTACCGCGTGAATAGGAGTGGCCTAGTACGACCACCTGGGGCATCATATTTACCTCTTCCAGTCTGAAAACTGACCATTTATTCCTACCCTTGTTTCCTATCTTTTAACAAGCTCTCCAGTCTATGAGAGTGACTTTCCCTCTTATACCATGCAGCTCACTTTGCTTAAGAGCCTTGGGTAAGGGACTTTGTCAAAGGCTTTCTGAAAATCTAAGTATACTATATCCACTGTATTCCACCTTGTCCACATGCATGTTGATCCCCTCAAAGAATTCTAGTAGATTAGTGAGGCATGATTTCCCTTTATAAAAACCATGACTCTTCCCCAATACATTATGTTCATCTATGTGACTGACAATTTTGTTCTTTACTATAGTTTCAATCTGTTTGCCTAGTATGAAGTCAGGCTTACTGCCCTGTAATTGCCGGTCTCCCCTGGAGCCCTTTTAAAAAATTGGTATCACATTAGCTACCTCTGGTCATTTGATACAGAAGCTGATCTAAATGATAGGTTACAGACTACAGTTCTGCAATTTCACATTTGAACTCTTAGGTGAATACCACCTGGCCCTTGTGACTTATTACTGTTTAGTTTATCAATTTGTTCAAAACCTCCTCTAATGACACCTCAATCTGGTACAGTTCCTCAGATTTGTCACCTTAAAAGAATGGTTTAGGTTTGGGAATCTCCCTCACATCCTCAGCTGTGAAGACTGATGCAAATAATTGATTTACTTTCTCTGCAATGGCCTTATTGTCCTTGAGTGCTCCTTTAGCATCTCGATTCTCCAGAGGCCCCACTAGTTGTTTAGCAGGCTTCCTGCTTCTGATGTACTTACATTTTTTTTTTGCTATTACTTTGAGTCTTTGCCTAGCTCTTCATATTCTTTTTTGGCTTTCATAATTATATTTTTACACTGTATTTGCCAGAGTTTATGCTCATTTCTATTTTCCTCACTAGGATTTAACTTCCACTTTTTAAAGGATGCCTTTTTGACTCCCACTACTTCTTTTTCTTTGTTGTTTAGCCATGGTGGCACTTTATTTGTTCTCTTACTAGGTTTGTATTTGGGGTATACCTTTTAATTTGGGGCATACAAAAATACTGTATGTCTACAGTATGTATGTATACGCACATCTGAAAGAATGAATAATCAAATAAGATAGTAAACTTACTACTCCCAAGAGCTATATAGCGTAGAAGAGTTCCTCTGTTAGGAATGACGCATACAGTATATTTAAAGGGTGGCCAAGACCTCAAGTCCAAGCCTCATCCGTCACTCATTCATATTAGTTTACTGATATGGGCTTTGCAATGCTCTCCAAAGGCAGACAGTTGCCCTCAAAGGGACTAATCCCGAGTCCACCGACTTCAACGAAGAGACTCACACTGACTTCAGTAGACCCTCATGTCCAAAAGATTTACTATGCAGTAAACTATGTGTCATATTAACTCAATCTTGAAATTCAGTATCTACAAAACAACACGGACTTGAGAACAAACCAGAGAGTGGGCATTTTTATAAAGAATGGTGAGCCCAGAAGCCCGAAGCATCTGAAGAAGTGGTTTTTTACTCACGAAAGCTTATGCCCAAATAAATCTGTTAGTCTTTAAGGTGCCACCGCACTCCTCGTTGTTTTTACACATATATATACATACAGTATTTTTGTGAGATGTATGTGTGTACTTCATAATTATAGAATTAAGTAGAAAAATGTTGAAACACTTGTTAGATATACTTTTTAGCAATGGAAGTATCTGTCACCACAAGAGAACACGCCCCTCCAGAACACAGAATAGAATCCAGATGTGATGTGTTGGATTACAGAAACTCCCTTGGGAACTGCCAACTGCCAAGACTATTTCTGCCCTTGCTTTCCTGCTATGGCAGCTTGGGACTCCAGCACCCCGTTTTGTTGAGCCAGACACACCAGTCTGCTCCAACACAGACCCAGGATCTGAACCACGCGCCCCAAAGCTTCAGACTTAACTGAAAGCAGCTTAAGAAGTATTTTTGTCTTTAACACTCAGATGCCCAACTCCCAATAGAGTCCAAACACCAAATAAATCGGTTTTACCCTGTATAAAGCCTATGCAGGGTAAACTCATAAATTGCTTGCCCTCTATAACACTGATAGAGAGATATACACAGCTGTTTGCCCCCCTCTCCAGGTATTAATACATACTCTGGGTTAATTAATAAGTAAAAAGTGATTTTATTCAATACAAAAAGTAGGATTTAAGTGCTTCCAAGTAATGACATACAGAACAAAGTGAATTACCAAGTAAAATAAAATAAAACACGCAAGTCTAAGCCTAATAGAGTAATAAAACTGAATACAGATAAAATTTCACCCTCAGAGATGTTTCAATAAGTTTCTTTCACAGACTGGATGCCTTCCTAGTCTGGGTACAATCCTTTCCCTGGTACAGCCCTTGTACAGCTCAGGGGGTAACTAGGGGATTTCTTATGACTGCAGCCTTCTTTGTTCTCTTCCACCCCCTTACATGGCTTTGGCACAAGGCAGGAATCTTTTGTCTCTCTGGCTCCTCCTCCCCCTGCTGCTTCTAAATGGAAAAGCACCAGGTTTACGATGGATTTCAGTACCAGGTGACACGGTCACATTTCCTGTGAGACTCCAAGCCTTCATTTCTCCCAGCCTGATTCACAGGAAGGCCTGCCTGCAAACAGAGCCACCCATGGTCAGTTGTCCTGGATGATGGGAGCCATCAAGATTCCAAACCACCATTAATGGCCCACACTTTGCATAATTACAGTAGGCCCTCAGAGTTATATTTCATATTTCTAGTTTCAGATACAAGAGTAATACATTTATACAAATACGGTGACCACACTTAGTAGATTATAAGCTTTGTAATACTACCTTACTTTTGCATGAAGCATATTTTAGTTACATTATATTTACACTCATCAGCATATTTTTATAAAATCATATAGAGTGCAATGTCACACCAGGATTCCTGAGCTCCAGTATTCCTCTGCTTGAAAGAAACAGCAGTGAAACCCACTGGTAAAGTGTGTGTCTCATTCCTCTTCTAATGGCTGGTCCACACAGAGGATAACAGCCTACAACTGCTACCAGTTACCCTGTTAATTCAAGTGGTAGAGGTCTGTGCTATGGATCTAAAGGTTCCTGGGCTAATGGCCCATGTGGGGGTCAGTATGACGGCCAAAGTAGTATGTGATCATGTAACTGAAGAATATTATAATACATACTCTAATGGGAGTCATATTTACAAGCAACCTTAATTCTGGCATTTTCTACCTTTGAGTGCTTCACCTTGAAAAATGAATGTTCTTCTAACATAATTTTTGTATGTAATATACATACATCTCCCATATTTATAATCTAATAATATACCTTAATCTCTTGTACACACACACACACACGCGTGATTAAGGTTGAAACCCTGCAAAAAGATGTGCTGGTATGGTCTCCTGTATCTGTTGGCGGTTAATACAGGATTGGGACTTCAATTTTTATTTACTGCATATGCTGAAAAATAATACTTTTAAGTCAGAAAAAGAAAATCAGGAAACTGAACACTAGCGCATCTCATGCTGTTTACTGCTGCAGCAGCAAAATCTTCCATATATATTTTAAAACAAAACCCTGAAGTTATTTCTTGCAAAGGGATTGATTGCTTGAGGAAAATGTTCATTATAAAATAAAAACAATTGGTTTATAGTCCACCTATTGCATTTGTTTACAACATTAAATAGTACAAATGGGGAGAGGGAGAAGTGATTAATTCATCAATATAGTGGTCAACTTCATGCATTATCAAATTACTAATGGCGTGTGTGTGCAAACTTCTCACCCCTCGAATATTTTGCATTTGAAACATTTTGTTTCCCAGAAGCTAAAGTAAAAACTAAAACTATACAGTCTTTGTACCCACTGCAGGTATCTAACAGGTTTTAAATATAATAAATGCACACTGGCAAAGTTAATGTACCATAATATCAAGCAGACCCCTGTATCACTTTGATACATATACCTGGTAAAGCATAATTGAAAATACGAGTAATTTATGCTAAAGGAATAATCACGCATCGCAAACCCACTCTCTTTTAAAGAAGGTATTTTAAGATGCAAAAGCATGTCCCCCATTTCCCATTTGTTTTCATTGCCGGTATTATTTATCCAGGCTGGCATGGTTTTAGGCCCTGCTGTTAGTCAATTTTATTGCTTGAGTAAGATACAAAAAAGTCAAGTGACTCATGCAAGGTCATACAGTGAATCTGTGCCTTGGTCCAAACCAGAGCTCAAAAGCATCCTGACACCTTGTCCTCTGCCCTAACTACTCGATCATCCTGCCTCCCATCTTATGACGATCAGCTGCAAGAAAAAATCAGTCTTGTAAATTCTGTTTGTAGTCATTAAGAACTGGTGAGGAGCCACTGAGAGGGATCAGATGGCTCTTGTGATTGGAATGCTGGGCAAATAGCACTTCACTCTGGCTTGTAAAACAAACTTAAAGGGTTGCCTGCCGTCCCCATCATTTTCACAATAGTACTTATCTTTCAAGTGACAAAACAGTGCAGATGCCAAGATTGTAAAAAGTATTATATGGTTCTGCCTGCTGTCTTTTCAAGGTAAGTTGGCAAGGAAAAGGGCTACAGACAGAAAAATGGAGTAATAAAGTTTAATTAGTGGGCAATAATATTCATCTGCAGTGCTGCAATGCCAATTAAGATTTTGAACAAATTCCCTGCAGTTCTAATTTGATTTTCTTGTGTTGTGTACAACCTTTAAGGGCCCTAGACTGATAAATCCTAGTTTTGCTTCCCATTTATTCTACATGAGTGACTGTATATAATGGACTTATCTATAAAAGCACACAAACATGTATAGTGCTATGGAGCAGTTGCAGTATTCTTTAGAGACCACTGGTATATTACTTTGAAAAAACAGCTAATAAATGAATACACAGCACAGCACTAATTGCTAAGTATAATAAGATCTACAAAAAAATAATAGGAATACAGAAGGCTAACTGTGGCCTTAAGTGTAGTTTATATGAAATATTCCTAGACCTCACATAGCTCTAAATCTAAAAAGAAAAAACAAACAAAAAAATACAAAGAAAAAAGTGCACAAAAACACCATGAAGCAGAATTTGAAAAACTGACTTTCCAGGTGAGTAGAAAAATTTAGCATGTGAATGCCATCAGCTTCTGCAGGATCTATGCTTTCTTTTGATTTTCTAATCCTTATGGTTGTGAAGAAAACTGTCCAAAACCAAACTAAGGTACCCTAATTTGTTCCTGAGTCTGCAGGCAGACAACTTAAGTGCCTCTGCTGCTGCTCACAGAAAAGAGACAGTAAATGGATTCAGAAAGATAGAGGGGGAAGTACCAGAAAATAATGAAACAGTATTTGTCAGCACGATAGGCAGTAATCTCAGTGCACCAGCTGTGTAACCATGAACACGTTTTTGTAGGTATCACAGAAGTAGTTTTGCAGATATTCACAAGGAGCCTTTGCTAAGTGCAAGGGTAAACATGGGAGAAAGCATGCAGGTGCTTGTTTGAAAATGTAACAAGTGGGTGATGGAGGATGGCATCAGAAGCTGATCAAAGGGAGGAACTGACATCTCAATAATGAATGCGATGCTAGGCTATGAAGGTCCTTGAAAGGAAGACATGCAGCTTATCTTAGATATGACAGAGAAGAGGAGCCAGTGGAGGGATGCAAAGAGAGGGTCAAAATGACAGGCTATGAGAATTATCTTTGCAGCTGCATTCTGAATGGATATGAATGGGGCAAGATTGTGTTTCTCAAGGCCAGGGAAAAGGATATTGCAGTAATTGAGACACAACATGCTGAGAGCCTGGACAAGAGTTTTAGCTGTGTGAATGGAAAGGAAAGACTTGGGCATCTCTCTAGGTCCCCTCATCCAGCTTATGTTTAAGTAGAAGATCATGTCTTGGAAACAAGTCTGAATGACAGGCAAGTTAGTGGTGTTTTCCACAGGGATCAAGAAAGGAGGTAGCAGGGAGGGCTATGGGCATCAGGGAGAGTAAAAGCTCCATTTTAGTTACGTGGAGTTTGAGCTGATGGCAAGATATCTGCAAGAACTCAGACAGGCTGAGATTTGGTTTGGACAAAAGGAGACAGGTGAGGAGCAGACATGCCAAACCTGTGAAAAAACACAAAAACAGAGCTTGGCTTAATTGGCTTGTGAGTTGCTTGTTGGCTAGTTTTTGGCTTGTAGTTTGTAGCTTGTTTCACTTGTAGCTTGTTGCTTCTTTTTTTCGATCAGCTCTTGGCAAGCAGGGGCTAGGAGCACGCAAGGGGAAGGGGGGAGAGATTCAGGGGTGCACAGCGGGTCTACCACAGTCCCAGATTGCATGCCAGGGGGATCTAGTCACATAGAGTGTTGGGGTTCTTAGGGATTGGCTTGTTTTGGCCTTGTTTTGAAATGAGATTAGCTTGATTTTTGGCTTATTGTGAAAGTTGGGGTGCTTATTTACCGCGTGGAAGTTGGGAACTGTGGTAAGAAGTAGATAGGTAATCTGTAAATTGTCAGCATAGAGATGATAGAAGAATTTCTGTTTGCATGTGAGATTACCCAGAGGTAAAGCACTGTAGAGTGAGAAGAAAACAGGACCCAGGATAGAACCCTGAGTAACTGCCACAGAAAGTCCAAGGGAGAAGGAGGAGGACTCTCCGAAGGACCCTCTGAAGATATGTTTAGAGAAGAAGGAACAAAACCAGGAGAGGACAGTCACAGAAGATATGCGATAGTGATGATACTTTTTATTTATATAGCATCTCTTATTGGATGACTTCTAAGTATTTTACAAACATTCATTCTTAAAGCTTCATATACCACGTGAAACAGACACAGTTTGCCCTTTACAGAGAAACACAGTGAGGCACAGGGCACTTAAGTGATTCGTTCAAGATAACACTAGTAGTGGATGATGCCAGGAATGGAACCCATTTCCTTGATCTAACCACTAAAGTACACTCCCTTCTCTGCAAGAGAGTTAAATTATTTAAATTCCTTGGGCAATATTTCTTTCATGTTTTTTGTCTTCACAAGTCCTTTTATTAACTCTCTGTTTCCAATTGCACCTGATATATTAGTGGGTATATTGTGCGTCTACCAGTGGAGATTGTGGGTGTACTGATCAATCGGAGTAATATTTTGTGTGTAGAAATTTCAAATTTATAGTTGCATCTTGCTCATACTTCATAAGAACACAAGAACGGCCATACTAGGTCAGATCAATGGTCCACCTAGCTCAGTGTCCTGTCTCTGACAGTGGCCAGTATCAGAGCTTCAGGGGGAGTGTAGAGAACAAGACAGTTGGAGTAATCCACCACTGGCTTCCTCTCCTGGCTTCTGGAAATCAGAAGCTTAGGGTCACCCAAAGCATGGGGTTTTAGCCCTGACCATCTTGGCTAATAGCCATTGATGGATATATCCTCCATGTTCTTATCTAGTTCTTTTTTGAACCCAATTATATTTTTTGTCATCACAACATCCCATGGCAATGAGTTCCACAGATTAACTGTGCGTTGTGTGACAAAGTACTTCCTCTTGTACTTCCTGCTACCTATTAATTGCCTTCCATCTTCACTGATTAGGGTGACCAGATGTCCCAATTTTATAGGGACAGTCCTGATATTCGGGGCTTTGTCTTATAGGGGTGCTATTACACTCCCTCCATTCCAATTTTTCACACTCGCTATCTGGTCACCCTCCCTATGATTTCCTTCATTCAGATTCTAACTGCATGCTGGTTGCAGATTCCTAAGCATGTTTTGAGGGTTCCACAATATCATGTGGAATCAATTGTCTGAATAGTAGTAAACACAGGAGAATGATCTAACAATAGTACACCAGACTGAGGGTTAAGGGTGTCTTTGGGGGTACCACAGGAATCTATGTTAGCTTTCATCTTATTTAACATCTTTGTGAATGATTGGGAAGAAGGGGTATATAGCATGTTAATTAAATTAACTGATAATACTGAATAGGGAGATGCTGTGAACACCCATGAGAACACAGGAGCAATAAATATAGAAACAGAGAGATTAGAAACATGGACAGAAAAAGATTTAGCTTTGAAAAATGCAAACTGGGAGGGGTGAGGGAAGAATTTTAAAAAATTAATATCCCAGACATCCAATGTGTAAGAGAAGCCTGGTAATAGTAAAGGTAAAAGACACTCTTGCGTAACTGTGGACAGGACATCCAGCATGAGTTTG
Source organism: Chelonoidis abingdonii (assembly GCF_003597395.2). Lineage (NCBI taxonomy): Eukaryota > Metazoa > Chordata > Testudines > Testudinidae > Chelonoidis > Chelonoidis abingdonii. The sequence continues at coordinate 14,576,636 of NC_133776.1, forward strand.
CAGAGGAGTGGGGAAGCAGCCAAAACAACGCTGGCCTCATTTGCACAGGCATAAAATACTGGAGCAGGAAAGTGAGAGCTCTCATTAACAACTCCAGACTTGAAGCACCTGAAACACTGGGCCCCTCAATTACCAGAATATAACGAGTAGACGAACTGAAGGAAGTTCACAAAAAGAAAAGGAAACGGTCAGGCAAGCTGGAGGTGAGTGACTTTGAAAAGATTAAATAGTATATAAGTAGGTAAGTTACAGAAGTCCAAAAAGTGTCCCCTCCATTCCTAAGACATCATTACAGTCTATGAATTATTTAGTGCTACGCAGGGTTATCACTACAATGAAAATAAGTAAAGAAGGAAAGGGAAAAAGTCAGATTCAATACAAGAAACACATTTCTTGGCAGCAAGATCGTTAAGAGTGAGCAAAGTCTCCTCAAGGATGGGTGGAAGCCCCATGCTTGATACTTTTAAAATGAGATCCAGAAAGCACTAGAAAATTCTTCATTGCAGGGGAGAACAATAGATCTTTTCCATGTTAATTTTTATAGCTATATGGTACCATAGCCATGCTGATACTAGATTGATAAATGATCCTTACGGTTATTTTACCATTTACTTTGTTCCTGCTTTCCAGTAATGAGAAAGACTTCCCTTTAGAAGGGCACATTATGAGAGACATTGTCTGCTTTATAAATTCTATCCTTGAAGCAAGCCAGCTGCCAATTATTACTGAAGGTTAGAAAACCTGAATGTGAGTACACTGTGTGCTTCTGATCCGTCTCTCTCTCTCTTTCTCTCTAAAACGAGGCATTTTTAAAAAGAATGTGTATACAATCTAATAGGACTTAAAAATCAGGGCTGTCCTTGTTGGAGGATTTTGCATTTTATGCCTGTGACCTGCCACCTAGAAAAAAGACCCATTTCCAACTTACTTCTCTTTATATTCATAGAGGCAGTGAAAAATACTTAACAATTAACCAATGGTGACAGAATCAATTTCCAAATTTTATTCTGATGACTAGCACTAGTTGTTCCCCATAGACTTTTGAAATGAGTATGAGAGAAGTAGGGTTACCAAAATGTTAGAGAAGGGACCAGTTACGGAGGAAGATGGCATCTGTCCTTAGAAAGCAAACAAATGACACAGAGGATCAGTTTAAAAGTCACTGTTTTGAACTGACTGATTTCCCTTTCCCTTAAGCTTGATGCATTATGTATCATGGCAGCATCTTTTGGAGACAGGGGAGCATCTGTGCTGTTTACGTTAGAATTTGCCACACGTACCATTTGTAGGCATTTGGAATTAAAAGAAATCAGCAGAGAATGGGGTTCTTACCATTTTTTTTTAAATGGTGGATCCAATCAGACAAAGATGAACACTCCAGTCTATTTGATTTTCATGTTCTGATGGTAATGCTAGACAGTTAACTAGTTTAATGTCAATTAAAGTACTTTAAAAAGAATGCAGAGAATCCTGGGAACTTATAGACTAACAGATGTTTTGAGCATGGAGCTTTCGTGGTGAATACCCACTTCATCAGATGCATGTAGTGGAAATCCACTAATGCATCTGATGAAGTGGTATTCACCACAAAAAGCTCATGCTCCAAACGTCTGTAGTCATATAAGGTGCCACAGGATTCTCTCTGCTCTTTACAGATCCAGACTAAACAGGCTACCCCTCTGATATTTAAAAAGAATGTTTTTCAGCCCCCAGTTTCATATTCATCATCTTTTGCACCACAAACACACACAAGCACACCGCTATTGGCAACTACATGCATGAGTATTTGTATGTGAGCCGCAAAGTTATGTGCAGGTCTGCAAGTTCAAATTCTAGCAACAATATGCAAGTCTGCTTGTAAATTTTCCACACAAACAAGGGTAGATGGGAAAGAAGCACGTCTGAAAGTTTGGTCCTCAACGTATAAAGCTAAAATGGCCATAGAATCATAGACTATCAAGGTTGGAAGGACCTCAGGAGATCATCTAGTTCCAACCCCTGCTCAAACAGGACCAATCCCAACTAAATCATACCGCCCAGGGCTTTGTCAAGCCTGACCATAAAAACCTCTAAGGAAGGAGATTCCACCACCTCCCTAGGTAACCCATTCCAGTGCTTCACCACCCTCTTAGTGAAAAAGTTTTTCCTAATATCCAACCTAAACCTCCCCCACTGCAACTTGAGACCATTACTCCTTGTTCTATCATCTGGTACCACTGAGAACGGTCTAGATCCATCCTCTTTGGAACCCCCTTTCAGGTACCTGAAAGCAGCTATCAAACCCCCCTCATTCTTCTCTTCTGCAGACTAATAGACATAACAAATGTAGATTGAGTTTTTATTACATAGGGCAAGCAGGGTAGTGAAATGGTTTAATACACTAGCTGTTCATCTACGGACTCCTGGATTCACCTCTATGGAATGAGTTTGGCAGGCTGCACCTTCTTTGAAAAGCCTTTTGACTCCTGCACAATTCAGAGCAGATGGAAGCTTTTTTTCCTGGCAAATCCCAGGTCAGTAAGAACGTGGCATTTCAGATCAGAAGTTAGGTGCATTTTGGAGTTGTCTCTGGTTCTCAATGAAGTCACTGGGAATTGGATTGGGCCCTCCTATGGTGAGGTGGCAAAGCTCTATATGGGCCTCTCGCTAAATGCTATCACAGTCTTTTGCATGCATATAAGATGATCACAGATTTAAAGCAAAAAATGAGAGCATTTTAAAAGAATTTAAGCCCAAATCTTTAAGTCCTTTATTTTAAATTAACAGGACTTTAGCCTGTGTGAGGACAGAGTAAATCTGAAGGCCAGGTTGTGCCATTTAGGTGCAGTCCTGCGTTTAGAGTGTCATGGAGCTGCATGACCCCATGAGAAGCATGGGCTGGCATTCAGAATGCCTCCTGCGGCTCCCAGGCATGCAGAAACAACACGACTGCTATTGCACCCTTTCAAGGGCTGCACTTAATTACCAGCTCTGCTAACTGGTAGAAGGAGGACAGCCCTGTGGCTCAGAACCTTCTCTGTCCACTTCTGAACAGAAGGCACCGCCAGGGTAGTAAGGAATGAGCAAGCCATGTGCACCCCAGAAAGCAGTGGCTGCAATTCTGACTTATGTAACAGTAGGGTTACCAGATAGCAACGTGAAAAAACAGGGACAGAGGGTGGGGGGTAATAGGTGCCTATGTAAGAAAATGTTCCAAAAAACGTGACTGTCCCTTTAAAAACGGGACGGATGGTCACCCTATGTAACAGTCAGGCATAACCTAGCCCTCAGTTGGAACCTCAGCATTTGTTCCATAGGCCCCAATTCAACAAGGCACTTGAGCACTGAACTTAATGGGACTACTGAAGTGCTCAGAGTTAGGCATGTGTTTAAGTATCAGAGGGGTAGCCATGTTAGTCTGGATCTGTAAAAGCAGCAGAGAATCCTGTGGCACCTTATAGACTAACAGACTTTTTGGAGCGTGAGCTTTCGTGGGTGAATACCCACTTCGTCAGACGCAGGTAGTGGAAATTTCCAGGGGCAGGTATATATATGCTAGCAAGCAAAATTTCTAGAGTCTCCTTCCCATGGGTCCAGATGATTAAGATGTCATCAATGTTTTTTTGGCTGCCCGGAACAAACGCTTCCTCAGCTCTCGTCCACTCACGCCCTTCTCTACCTACGGCTACATTGATGAGCATCTTCATCATCTGGAGCCATGGGAAGGAGACTCTAGAAAAATTCCACCATTGATTTCAACAAACTATTTTTATGCTGACCTGGAACAACGCTTCCTCAGCTCTCGTCCAGTCACGCCCCTTCTTACTACGCTACATTGATGACATCTTCATCATCATGCAACAAACTTCGATGCCAACTCTGCCCACATATCTACACAGCGACACCATCACAGAACTCCAGATCAGCCATCCATCACTAGTTCATTCACTGCACGTCCACCAATGTAATATAGCCCTCATATGCAGCAATGCCCTCTGCATGTACATCGGCCAAACTGGACAGTCACTACGGAAAAGGATAATGGACACAAATCAGATATTAGGAATGGCAATATACAAAAACCTGTAGGAGAGCACTTCAACCTCCCTGGCACGCTATAGCAGACCTTAGAGTGGCCATCCTGCAGCAAAAAAACTTCAGGACCAGACTTCAAAGAGAAACTGCGAGTTCAGTTCATCTGCAAATTTGACACCACACCAGCTCTGGACTAAACAAAGACTGTGAATGGCTGTGCCAGTTACAGAACCAGTTTCTCCTCCTTGGTTTCACACTCTACTGCTAGAACAGGGCCTCATCCTCCCTGATTGACGTAACCTCGTAATCTCTAAGCGTTGCTTG